>NC_056725.1:159952015-160182015 GCF_019279795.1 Protopterus annectens | reverse complement strand
CAAGGCTCACTTGCATATCAGTGTTCTAGAGATGAGAGCAGTGCTACTAGCGTTGCAAGCACTTCACAACTTTCTTCCTGTAGGAACAGTGGCAATCCAGTCAGACAATGTCATTGGTATGGTATATAAACAAGCAAGGGGGAACCAGATCCTACCCCTTATGTCAAGAGGCTGTATGTGTTTGGCAGTGGGTGATATCTTGCCAACACTTTCTAGTTGCAATGCATATCCCAGGGAGAACCAATGTGATAGCCGGCAAGCTCAGCAGGGCAATCTTAATGCCTCATGAGTGGTCTCTCAATCAGAAAGTCGCGGAACAGATTTTCTGCAAATGGAGACAGCCTTGCTGCAATCTGTTTGCCACCCCAATGAACACCAAATGCAGCAGCTACTTCGCCCTTATCCCCCCAAGGGAGACACTGAGAGAGAACTTGTCCACAATTGGCCCTCGGGACATCTTTATGCTTTTCCTCCCTTTCTGCTAATATCGAAAGTGATCCAGAAAGCAAAGACTTTGGGAACTAGAATGATTCTCCTCATTCCTTACTGGACTCATCAGATTTGGTTCCCCTTTCCAAGGCCTCACCTTCTGGATGATCCGTGGACTCTGGACCCAGTACCAGACCTTCTGACACATCTGTTAGGCACGTTCCATCCCTGTCTGCACACCCTCAACTTGACAGCGTGGCTGCTCCACTGCCATCCTTAGGCTTCATGATTTCTCCCGTGTGGTTACACATATCTTGATGTCATCTCATAAACCTTCTGCAAAAAATTGTACACTAGCAAATGGAAATGATTTTCTCTTTGGACACAAGCTAGGAACATGGATCCATACACAGCCTCCATTCCTTTAGTATTAGAATTTCTAACCAAACATTTTCATCAGGGGTCAGCTGCCACTACAATCAAAGTTCAGTTAGCAGCTATCCCCAATTTTCATTTGGGGCAACATGAACCTAATCTTATGGCTCACAGATTGTGTAAATCATTTTTAAAAGGCGCTACCTTACTAAGACCTTCTTTTCAAGAACCTATATTTATTTTACATTTATTTTACATTTGTTGACCGGGCTAGTCCAAACTGGATATATTTCCATTTTCAGTAGAGGCCCGGGGATAAAAGCTCCAAGACAGATCCATTATAACAATATGTCTAAGGTTACAAATTCAAAACAGTGTATATAAGGTTACAATCAAGTTAACATAGATGATGCAAAACATTTTACAGTACATTACAGAACAATATTTACAATAATATAGAACAAGATATTCACATGAGGTAGATTGAACTTTTTTCAGGTTTACAATTCCTGAGAATGGTTGCATAAAAGTATTTACAATGTATTGAACAAGATATCCATGTGAGGTAGATCATAACTGTAAGCGGGTTTACAGTTTCTGCAAAGTTTGCAGTAAAGAGCATTGAATTAGAAGTCAGAGTGGAGTTAGGAGACATTTAGTCACAGAGGTGGTGGGTTAGTCAGGGTTGGTGCAAGGGCATAACCAGTGTGTTCTAAGGTATATTTTGAGTTTTTGTTTGAAGTGGGGTAGGGAAGGAAGTGAAGTAAGATCACTAGGTAGAAGGTTCCAGTTTTCCCAGTTGTTTGAAAAAAGTTACCTGCCATGTTGTTAGACTTACTAATACTAAGAGGAAGTTTATTAGCAGAGCGTAAGGTATTAAGATTTTTATACGGAGTAATGAGGTTTGAGAGTATAGGAGTGTTAGGCTGGTTGAGGATCTTATGAGCAATGGTAAGTTGGTTAAAATGAAGCTGATTTTGCAGTTCAAGCCATTTTAGTTTTAGATTCCGACAGTGATGAGTTCTAAAGGGATTACCAGTAGCAAATTTGGCAATGTTATTGTAAGATGTAGTTAGTTTGAGAAGATTCTTCTTGGGTAGGTTGGTGTAAATTGGTAGGTTGGTGTAAATTGGTAGGGCATAGAGAAGTGTTGAGATTAGATGAGCGTGGGCAATAGTAGTTCTGGCTGTTGAGTGAGAAAGTAGTTGATCCTGTATAGGGAGCCCATTTTTCTGTTGACTGTTTTTATAGTGTTATTAATATGGGTATTGAAGCTGAGGTTATTGTCTATTGCAATTCCTAGGAGTTTGGTGGTAGAATCAGGGGATATGCGGGTGCCATTGTTAGAAATAACAGAGAAATCTAAAGGCATGTATTTACGGGTAGGAGTAAAGAGAAGGAGCTTTGTTTTTTTGGGATTCAAGAGGAGGCAACGTTTTAAGAACCAAGTCTCTACTATGTTAAATATTTTCTGAGTTGGGGATTGTAGTTCAGATGAAGAATCAGCTGTACAGATTAAAGTTTAATCATCTGCATACTGTAGCTAGGTAGAGATCATTGATAAATATTGAGAATAAGAGAGGGCCTAGAATGGAGCCGTGAGAGACGCCCAGTGAGACTGGCAGGTGGGATGATAGTTTATTCTCCCAGAGCACAGCCTGTTGCCTATTGCTGAGGTAGGAAGTAAACCACTGTACAGCCAGAGTATCAAGAGAGAGTGATTTCAGAATATTTATAAGTAAAGAGTGGTTTACCATATCAAATGCTTTTGAGAGGTCAATAAATAGAGAGGAAGAAAGGACATTGGTATTGCGATTTTTGTTTATGGTATCAGTAAAGATAAGAGGGCAGAAGTAGTACTGTGGAATGGCCTAAAGCCATGTTGGCTTTCAGCTAGTATGTTATGTTGAATTAAATGGTTTAGAAGCTGATTGTGAATACATTTTTTACATTATTTTTGCTAAGGGGGATAGTATGGCTATAGGTCGATAGCTAGAATATTCATCTGAGTTGCCATCTTTGTGTAGGGGGATAGTATGTGAGATTTTCCAAATGTCAGGGATGCTTCCCTCTTTAGTAGTTCTTTTAATCAGGATGGATATCGGGTAAGCTACTTCTTTAGCTGCTTTTTGCAGGTATTTGGCTGGGATCTGGTCAGCAGAAGGAGTACAAGGCTTAAGTTTTAGAATGAGTTTATAGATAAAATTAGTTGAGGTGGGTAGAAATCGGAAGGTAAGAAGAGAGCTGGGAGAAGAGGTAAGAAGACCAGGAGCTAGTTGACTGGCTAGTGATTGGATAGCCTCTGTGAAGAAGGAATTGAAAGCATTGGCAGTTTGGATAGGAGTCTCATGTGTTTCACCTGTTGGGGTTGGTGTACTGGAGTGACCTGGATAAAGGAGTCTATTGATACTTGCCCAGAATCTTTGAGGATTGTTTTGGTTTGTTTGCTGCATTTTACAGTAAAAGTTTTTTTTTGTCTGAGAGAATTGCTTTTTTTGTCATGTTTCTCATATGTCTAAAGATTTATTGATCTGATGTATTTTTGGTAGTTTGCCACCTAGACCAGGCTTTATTTCTGAGGAGGATTTTTTTCTTGGCTTCATTCGTAAGCCAGGGGGCAGGTCTGGACCTAGTTCTGATAGTACGTTTAGGTGCATGCTGGTCTAGGATTTCTAAGAACTTAGAGTTAAAGTATTTGACAGTCTGTTCAAGTGGGAGGGTTTATCACAAGCACTGAGTTCACTCTGGAAAAGTTGTTGGTTAAATTGCTTGTTGGTCCGTATAGTCCTATATGATGATAGGTGAGAGGTATCAAACTTTTGCCTGATTATATAGGTCGAGTGGTCACTTACATCATCAGGGAGGATACCAACTGTGTAAGTTTGGTGGTAGTTATTAATAAGGATCCAATCCAAAGTGCTCTCTTTTTTGTTTGGCTTATTTATTCTTGTTGGGGAGGTAATGGTCTGAGAGAAGCCTTGACGGTTAATATGAGAGGTAGGATGTTCGGTATTGATGTTCTTCCAGTCTATATTAAAGTCTCCTAGGATTATAGTTTCTTGTGGGAAGGATGTTGAGACCCAGCTAAGAATATCCTCTAGTGTACTGATATTGTTTTCAGGAGGTAGATGGGATACAGAAGATATATAAGGATTTACTAGAGTTGAGCTGTAATTTGGAAATAAGGACTTCCGCATGCATCTCCCTGGGAATTAAATTTTGATCTTTCAAAACTTACCTCACTGCCTTTTGAACCTTCATATACATGTGATTTAAAGTTCCTTTCATGGAAGATCATTTTTCTGGTAGCCATTACATCCACCAGAAGAGTGTCAGAGCTGCAAGCACTCAGTCAAACCTCCTTACTTGATATTCCATAGAAACTGTTTCCCTTCGCACTAACCCTTCCTTCGTCCCCAAGATTTGTTCACAGTCAAATATTAATCAAACTATTGAACTGCCAGTCTTTTTTTCCAAATCATACAAACAAAGCGGAATATAAGTTTCATCAACTTGATATGCACAGACAGTTAAGGTTCTATCTACATAGAACCAAAGAGTTTAGGAGATCGGACCAATTATTTATATATTTTTCGGAGACGAGAAAAGGAATGCCAGTCTCCAAGATAACGTGATCAAACTGGATTTCAAATTGCATATCTTTTATTTACTCTTCTTTAAATTTAAAATGGGAGTTATTTGCCATTAGGTCATTCCACCAGATTTATATCCACATCTGCCGCTTTTCAAGCTAGAATTCCAATGGACAGTAATATGTGCAGCAGCAACTTGGGCTACCCCTCATACCTTTTATTACTCATTACAAATTGGACTTGACCTCCAGGGGTAGAGCGTCCTTTGGTTCCACGGTTCTTAGGAGTGTATTCCCGTGAGCCACCCGAGAAAAAGGTGCTAAAGACACTGTCCCATATGTAAGAATGAAGGAGAGATAGGACTACAGAACATAAAGAAGTTATGTACTCACAATAACGTTCCATGTTTGTAGTCCATCTCACCCTTCATTCTTACTAACCCACCCACCTACCCCCGTCCATGTATCCTTGGAGGATCTGAAGACAAGATGATGTCCATCTTCCTTAGAGATGGAGACCTTTCATCTTTGTTTTTTCTTGTGGAAATACTTTTCTTTCACTATTATACACAGCAACAAACAAGATCTTGAAACTGTTACTAGTGCATTGTGGGATACCTACCTTGCCATGCGCCAACTTAGAGACTTCGAGCTTTGTAATCGGCCAAGACAGAGCCGAGTCTATATGTAAGAATGAAGGGCGAGATGGACTACAAACATGGAACATTACGGTTAGTAAATAACTTTTTTTTTTATAGGTTCATAGGTGTGTACTAGGCTAATGGCCCTGGAGCCTTTACAAGCTTAGCCCATGAGATTACCCTGGCATCGTGTCACCCGACCTTCGTTCCCAGTGCCTCTGTTGAATAGAGCCACTGGAGTGATCCCCAGGGTGAATTTTCTATTACACATCCACTCGTCAAGATTTCTCTTGAAGAGAACCAGTGAAGGTGCTTTGCTTGACGTGTGGGAAGTCTATAACATAGCACGGGCAGTCTCTGGGTTATGAACCTGTCCCTCCAGCATATTCTGTTGATTGTGATAATGAGGTTGAAGTCTCTGGAGAGTGTTGTGCAGAGGGATTGGGATTTCTTTAGATGTAGCATTTCTAACAGAGCTGGGTCAGACATGGCTTTGTAAGTCAAGCAGCGATTGCCTCTAAGTAGGCGATATGAGACCGAGAATAGTTGAGTTTTTTGAGTCTGTCCATATAGGACAAGTGTTTAAGGCCTAGGATCCTCTTTGTGATGTATTTTTGCGGCCTCTCAAGTTGTTGCAGGTGTCTGGTGAGGTACATGCCAAATGGGGCATTGTACTCTGGCCTAATGAGGGAAGAGTAGAGGGAGACAATGACCTCTTTTTTTTTCCTGGATACAAAACCCTTAGTAATGAGATGTGCCACATAGAAGGACTTTCTGACCACAGTGGCAATGTGGTGGTCAAAAGAGGTTGGTGTCAACCTGTGTTCCCAGATCTCTTATAACATATTCTGTGTTCAGTGGACTACCATCGATGTGGTAATTCATGGGAACTGGGTTTTTCCCAAAGGGGATGACGACACATTTTTTTGCATGGAGCTTGAGACCAATGACTGGTGTCAGAACCATGGCCTTAATGATGCCCTTCTGTAGGATGTCAACATCACTTGGGTTGTTATTAGCTCCCAACTCACAATCGTCTGTGAATTTTGTCAGCCAGAGTCCCTTCGTGTTGGCCTGGACTTCAGAGAAGTAGATACCAAACAGGAGAGGACCTAGGACCGAACCCTGTGGGACTCCACTCGTGACTGGTCGGCAGTCTGACTTGGAGTCAGAAGGCTTTCACACAGTGTGTTCTATCTGTGAGTTTGCAACCCACCTAGTGATATAGGGGTTGATGCCTAACTTAGTGAGTTTTTCTATGATTCCTGAGTGGGGAATGGTATCAAAGGCCTTGACCAGATCAAGGTAGGCTGTATGAACCACCTTGCTTTCATCCATAGCTCTGGTGATTGACTCAAAGAAGTCGACCAAGCTGAGCAGGCATGATCTACCCTTCACAAAACCAAACTGCGTAGGATCTAGAGTTTGGCGATTCCCTATATCTTTGTTTATTAGGTCCATGATAATGCGTTCCATTGCTTTGCATATCAGACTCGTCAGGCTAATGGGACGATAGTTCCAGGGTCTGCAGTCGCTCCTCCTTTGTGGAGAGGGACGACTGTAGCAGTGTGCCATTTGGTAGGGACAAAGCCTGAGGTGAGGCTGTGATTGAACAGGGCACACAGGTGAGGTGCCAGTTCACTCTGTAGTTCATGTAGAACACAGCCAGGGATAGTGTCAGGTCTCATATAAGCTAAATTATTGGTCGTGGACAGTGCTGTTTTAATCTGTGCAGCAGTAATACTGGATGCTTTGCAATCTACTGGTATTGTGATTGGTCCTTGGAGGGGGGGGGGTAAAGTTTGCAGTCAGTCTGTCTGCCAGTATATTGGCATTATCTGTTTGCTCGGTATAGGCGGTACCATTGTGCAGTAGCTCAGAGCAAGTCTGGGTATTGCCGTGGAGATTCTTTATATAGTAAAGACAATCACAAGGCCTTCTATAGTTATCTGCTGCAGTTCTGTTTTCATACTTAGCTTTAGAGAATTTAATGAGGGATCTCAACTTTTTGTTGAGACTGATAAGGGAGTTTTTCCAGTCTTGGGACTTCACCTTATTCCGCATCAGTTTCTTCCTTCTGTTGTAGTGTTTGTTTATGGCAGGGGACCACCAGATTGGCTTCCTTTTTTTGGAGGAGAGCATCTTGGTTCTATTGGGTATGGTGAGATCCATGCATTTGTGTACATGTTCGTACAGTGCCTTGCTGTTTGATTCAGCGGTCATGCAACTATTCTCCATTTGTATGGGTGCCGTGAAGTTAGCCACCTCTGTTTTTATGAACCCAAAGTTAGCTTTGGAGAAGTTTTTCATGGTGGTTACCTTTGTGGGGGGGTGGGAGGGATGTGGATTTCCAAGGTGATTAGTTTGTGGTTGGATCTAACCAGGGAGGAGTTGACTATTGGTGTGAAGGAATGGTCGCCCACGTTAGTAATGACCAGGTTAAGGATGTTGCTACCTCTAGTGGGGGTAAGAACGAGCTCGTCCAGGGCAATGGAATTAATGAATTCCAGGAAACATTTGTACATGAATAGTTTTCCCAGTTAATGGAGGGGTAGTTGAAGTCGCCCAGTATGATAATGCTAGGTTGGACCCTAATATTCTCCAGGGTGCTTAGGAACATGGAGTGCGAGTCTTGGGACATGGTTGGGGACTTGTAGCAGACTATGACCTCTTACCCAATGTTAGCTGCACCTGAAGTATCTCAGATGCATTATGTTGGGGTACCAGTCTGGAGGTGTGCACATCCTTTATGAATATGGAAACACTGCCGCCTTTGAAGCTTTGGTCAAAGTTCTGGGGCCCAAAGGTGTGGAATGAGTTATAGCCTGGTAGTGCAGGGTATACTTTCTGTTGCCTTGAACCATGTTCTCCATTTTAAGGAGTGCTTCAAGACTGCTTTTTGAGATTTAGACTTCTAGCGTTGAGCAGCATGACCCTCAGACTGCATTTGTTTGTACCTGTCTCATCAAAGCTTTTATTATTTATTCAAACTCTTTCTCCTTCCAGCATGTA
Organism: Protopterus annectens; assembly: GCF_019279795.1. NCBI lineage: Eukaryota > Metazoa > Chordata > Ceratodontiformes > Protopteridae > Protopterus > Protopterus annectens. The sequence continues at coordinate 160,173,966 of NC_056725.1, read as the reverse complement.
TTTACAAAGTGAACAATCTACATTATAACCCTGATCATAATTTAAAAAATTATTATTTTTGAATAGAAATGAACAAGGAGGTCCATGGCCATTATTTTTAGAGAAACAGGAACTTTACTGGCAGTTACTGGTGAATACCAGTGTATGGCTGGGGCTGACTTTCTATTAACTATTTATTAAAATTGAAGGCATTAAATCGCATGTACCATACTGGTCCTATCTAATTATCAGTGACGGTCTTGCGAATGCTACTATGATTTTAACAGAATTCTGTGTAGCTCGGTTTTATCAATGAAATGGTTACATGTAATCTGATTGGTTGGTTTGGAGGACTTGGTTGTTATGTATACCTGTATAAGCAAGTTGTAAATGAATGAGCAGTTTATTATGTTAAGTTTCTGATGGATGTTTTTATGTGAATAGAGATGAAAGCGCTTAAATTTACATCTCGTTTGGTTAGAATTTAAAGCTTGAAGTTTTTAAATGGTTTATTTTGCGAGCAGTGTTGGTGTGCTGGCAACCAGGCGAGAGTGTGTTTTATTAGTTTGTGTTTTTCATGCTACTGTGAGGACCACAGCATTTCCTTATTTAAAAATCAAAGGCAAGGTTTCCTTGAGTTACCCTGAATTCTTTAAAGTACTTTCACTCTTTTCCGTTTTTACCGATTGTTAAACAAGTCAAAGCTGTCCTCTCACACATTCTTAAAAGACCTGGTTCTTTGTAACTTCCTATACATCCACAAAACTAATGCCACCATAAATATCTGCTCATGAGACCTAAACATCCACTGAAACATAAATAGGACATGTTAGATGGATATCTTTCAGAGAAATACTCCTTATGGAACTGACTCCCCTTAGAGGTTAAGCTTTTTAACCATAACCTGGATGACTGGATGGGCAATCGTAAGTACACTCCAGGTATGACCTCTTCAGTCTTTATGGAAAGGGGCGAAACTAAGTCTTGGTATGGTACTAATCCCAGTCTTGGTAAATGGTTGGGATTGTTTCCTGGCTGCAATTGGTCCACTGGATCAGCAACCTAGTATGAGCCTCTGAACCTTAAATGGAGCAGAGTCCATCTTTGCGTGTATGTACATGCACAGATTCTGTTGTAGATCACAGTAACAGAAAGTTAAGTTGCATAGTTAAGTTTGTATAATTATGAAATGGAAAATCACCTGGAAAAGGGAAAAAAAAATAAAAAAAGCTCTCTTTTGTGAGACCCCACCACCACCTTGAAGAAAATAAATAAATCTCAATGTGTTTTCCCTTTTGTAGATAAATGCATGGTTAAAGCCACATTTTGATAACTAATCATGTTGAGCTATTGTTTGTAAAATTCAGCTGTTTTTCTCACTTCACATTTCTTTTGGTTGACTGGTATATATCCTTGCAGTGTTGGAGTTTCAAATGTCAGATGAGCATTTTTGCCCATTCATGTCCACTCAAAGTAGTTAGTTACCCCTGCCTCCAGTCATTCCTGTGTATCATGGACCAGCACTTCCCCACAGCTTCTCCAGCCAGCCTGATTTAAGGTAGGTAACTTGAGAGAGTGCCAGAATTGTGAGTGATCTTACCTATACTGCCCAATTTAAATTTTAGCTCTAACTTTACCCCTCTCTCTCCCTTCCATCTGTCCCTCAAGATGTAGCTGAAACTGGCTTGCCTTCAGCTGTCACACAAGACCAGGCCTTAAAAGTGCTATCAAAAGCTAAAACTACTGCATCAATGGGTCCTGACAATATTACTATTTAGCCATGCACCTAACACTGTTCAGCTTCAGCCTCTGTACCAAGTGAATGGAGAACAGCTACAGCCATTTCCCTGCATAACGGAGGATCTTCCACAGACCCATAAGTCTGACAAGCCTTACACAAAGCCATGGAAAGATCAGTCAGGACATTACTGAGAGATTATAATCCTCAGTGATTTACAAGAAAAAAGTTTTACACACAACATGCCAAAATGTGAGGCAGAGTTTTGGACATTTCAGAAGCATGCTAATTTCGTTTGCATAATCTCTACTTTAGCCCTCTGTTGGAGTCGGTAGACACTTGATCAAGGAGCTGACATGCTTGCTAACGTATGCAGTTATTCTGATAACCTGACTTCATAGCATGGTTACAGTCTGTGACCGGGCCGTGCAAATCAGGAGAGCTAAGAACGCCCTTAAATAAGTGCAGTACCTCATGGTTAGCTCTTGGATTAAACTTCAAAGCAGCATACAGTCATGGGTTTTGCTTTCTCATCCCAATAATGGTAGTTTACATCAGGGATTTAAGTACAACTTTAGATGACACTTTATTCAGTCATGAGATGTGTGCAGCAGCCATTTTTTTAAAGATTGTTTTTGTTTAAAGCTACCATTTGTAGAGTAAGTCTTGGATATGGAACAATCTATACCATTCTATATTGGAGAAGAAACTGAGTCTTTGCACTAAAAAGTGAGAGCAATTCATGTTTAACTGACTTTGGAGACTGCTCCCACACATGGACTGTTAATAAACATGGACCAAAAACAAAGTGAACATCTAAAACCAGTCAAACATAACATTTCATTTTAATTGTCCATCAAGTCAGTCCATTTTTTACCCCATCTTTTTATTGTTCAGACTTTGATGGGAACTATATTAATTTCAGCAAAGCTGAATGGGGAAGATGATGCCTCAGTCAAAGCAATGTTAACTACAGATCTTGGAGATAATGAAGGACGGGTTGAACCTATTCATTTTGCTTTAAACTAAACGCTGGTCTATTTGCAGAGATGCTGGGGATGTTTTACTGTGTACAGGAAAACTGGAGATTGCATGGAGACTTGTCATTGTGCCCTGGGAGCTGAGATCCACCTACCTGGGAGCTGAGATCCACCTACCTGGAGAGGGATCTTCTGGAAGGAAGGACGTCTCAAGCTGCCTACAGTGGAAGATCTATATAAACTATGTAGTTGTTGACCTGGAGTGGGATTCTGTTTGTGGAGAATTTCAACCCTGCAACAATGTCCTCTTAGTTGGGCCAGAAGTTTGCAGTATATTTGGAGTTTTACTCAAGTCTTCTAGAAAACTGTTCACAAGCATATTTTCCTGTATATATTTCTTCAAAATTTGCTGCACAGACATGTATAAAACAACTTGTGTACTGAATAAATGCTACAATTTAAGATACTTCTGCATGCATGCAGTCTCTTAAATGCCTGTGTGTGTGTGTCTGTGTCTGTGTGTATGTGTGGTTGCACTAGACTGTCGAACGTGCTACTTATTGACAGTTACTGTTGTCCATTTCTGTCAAAGGATGCATTATCAGTTGGATGCATTATCAGCTGACTGAATTGTAGAAGGTAGCAACATTGAGTATGAGCTGTTTTTATGTGAAGGAAAGCGGCCGTTTTACTAATGTTGGTGTTTTTGGATATACTGAAAGCTTCAGCATTAGGCTTTTAAGTACGTGTGGGTACATATGTAGGTTATATAAGCAATAATGCCCAACATGGTGTGCGTATATGTGTAATTAACGATTGCCTAGGGGTGTTATAAGGCCCGACACCACAGGTGTCTGCTTTCATACACTCATTCGTTCACACAAGATTACTCTCACTCTCTCTATCTTGCACACAGTCTCCTCTGCTTTCAAACACCCATTCACATACGCAGACAGAAACATCATACATATACATATACATGCCTACACCTTTTTTCTTCTGTTTATTTTTTTACACTCACTAAACAGCAAAAGCTCTGCTTAGCGAGTTGAAAGTAATGGCGACTGTTAGTTTTTTTTGCAGTCTGAGCTCCACAGTAGCTTGATATCCTGCTAGGTAGCAGAGGACTCATTTTTCAGTGGACATTACTTGTACATTAATACCCTGCTGGAAAACGTTTGTTCTCTAATCAGGCTGCTCTTGTACAGTTTGCCCATTCTCTGTTTGAATAAGGGCTACTGATTGAGATAGAAACCCCTTTGTACCAGTGTACTTGTATGGTAACTCTAACCTTGCTGTGCCTCTAAGTCCAGCTCTGTACCTTACATTATTAAAAACTCTTCCTATACAGTAGCACTATTCAGATACATTGTCTGAAGGGGTTACTTTTTTTCCTTTGTTCTTTACTGATCTCAAAAGGTTTGTTTCGGATGACTGTAACTACCTTTCAGTGAACTGAGGTACCTATACCTCCAATGTAAGATACATGTCCAAAAATTCCTAGACTTAATAAACAAAATATCTCCTGAGCAATTGGTAAATAAACCTGCTGGAGGACATAGCATTCTTGATCTGAAGCTTATAAATATGGCCACTTTTTGCTCTACTCCATCTGGTATATCATTCTCCAGGAAAGTCTGACCACAAACTTGTGACCTTCGCTTTTAAACTTCCAAAAGCCCCTGCAGCAAACCAAACTGAATTTAAGGACCAACAAACATGACAACCTCAAGCTATTCTGATGAAATAATGCCCCCACAACCCCAGGCACCCAACATCGCCCCTTTCCTCAATCCTAACCCTACATCTTGCCTTCATAAAAACTTTTATGTAACACTGCCACTGCACAAGACACACTTGGACACACAGACATTCATAAACAGCTCTATGTCTATCTGCTAACCTAACCCTGACCCTAACCCTAAAATACGTAAACTTGCACACAAGCATACACCTATCCTTTGCTCATCCCCGACCCTAACTCATATACACACGTACAGACGTATGGTCATCCTTGCAACCCCAATTAGCTTGCTTTTCATTATACACAATTGACATGTCTACCACTCGGCTGTCTGTACAGTTAACATTAAACCACACCTGCTGCATTTTTCAAAGAAACTGCATTTGAAAAAATGCTGGGGAACCATATACTCTGGTGTGAGAAGCCTGAAGTAGACAGATAGCAAGGGTCCAGCATGACATGGCCATGCTGTTTGGCAACAGTTTAATTTTCACCTGATGTGGGACTTTCTAACTAATGGAGTTAAGTAACTGTTACCGTGTAGTGGTTAAGGGATGAAGCAATTCTGTTGCTAGGACAATATAGTCCAAAACCCTGCATGTGTTTATCTCCGCAGTCTTTATATTTAGTCTTTCAGATGACTTTGCTGAGCTGCCTTTTGTATGTCGGTGAATATACACAGATTTATTAGAGTAGCCTAAAAGCAGCTTTAGCAGGTCACTTTGTAATAAAAAGTAGTGGTAAAGGATTTTAAGGTTATCCATTCTTGTGGCCAGGAGAACTGAACCTAAAGACTGTAGGGAGTCTCAAGTTGAGAGAACACTGTGGTTTTCTATTAAAAATAAGTACAGTAATATAAAATATCAACTGAGCAGCATTTTAAATAAGTACAGTAATCTAAAATATCAAGGGAGCAGCATTTTAAATAAGTACAGTAATCTAAAATATCAAGTGAGCAGTATTTTAATTAAGATACAAAGGGGCACCATAATAATACCACTACAAGCACCTAAATCATTCAGAGAGCAGCAGTATTTAATTACGGTCGTATAGTTGTAGTAGTAAGGAAGGAAGTAAAGGATTTCTTGTGTCCTGGAAGTATATGCAGATGCTGAGGATAATGTACATTTCCCTGTTTTGCTTGTGTATCTTTTGCTTCCATGCAAGGAATGAGTGAATATATTTCATGAGATGTAAATATTCCAAATTTATTACAAATGCATGTTCCACAGTGGTATAGGGAATCTAGATACACTGCCAGACATTCTTGCATCATGGCAGAGTGTTGTGGTGCCTCAACTGTTTGTAGCCGCATCAGAGTGGACGTAGTCTGTGTTGCACTTGTACATTGAACTTGTGGAGTGAAATGCTGACTGTAGGAGACATAATTAAAGCAGAAATAGTAAAACTGACAGGTTTATGTTTAGACCAGCCAGCATTATGCCTCCCACAGGGCTCCATTAAAAAGTGTACGCCATATCATTCTCTAATAAGCTGTTGCTATGACTGTAATTCCACTAGCTCAAATTAGTCAAACAAAATGCAGCCATTTCTATTAAAACAATAAGTCTGTCCCCTAGCAAGCTTCTCAGTGCATTATTATAGCAGGTTTTCAGAACAATGGGAGTAGAAACTAATTTCACAATTAATTTCCAAGAATGAACATTTCTAATGTTTCACTGTCATGCTAAAACAATTGCTTGTGAAAAACATTATTAAATAGTTAATTACTTGCCTGTTCTTATAACAAATATGTCAGAGCAATTACCAAAGATGAAAATCATTCATTCACATAATAAAACATTGCTTGTATACAGCAGTATTGACTATATCCTTGCTTGTCCTGTAACAGTGACTGAAGTACATAGCATCTGAGTGGTGCTGCTCCATAATTTCATGCTTACAGCAATTGCATATATGTAGAAACCTTCAGTAGTAACAGAACCCAAAAGGTAAGTAGTTAAATCATAGCAATACTTACAGTAAGAGGCTCTAACCCTGTGGGGATGGGGAGAGTTATGGTAATTTGAGTTTGAAGGACTTCATTGCTCAGAATTAAAGTAAGAAGACACGCAGAGAGCAGAATTGTGCTTTTTACAATAACACCGGGTGATTGGTCAAACATTCTACCCTCACTTTTGGTATCCCATTCAGAAAAAGTCTAATACCAGGGGACTAATAATTTATATTTTCAAAGTGCATATAATTCTTTGGACTTAAGAGATGTTAAAAAGCAAGCAATATATAGGGGTGTGGTATGAAGTTTTTATTTATTTATTTCTTTAAGCGTAAGAAGCCTAAGGAGAATGGGAAGGTGGCACAGGACACCTACGCAGTGATTAGCATCATTGTAATTGGACTTGCTGGTTTTCCTAGCTAATGGAGTTAGTTATTTATGCCTTATCCTCTGCATGGTAAACAATTGTACTGCTAGGAGAGCATAAACCCATGAGGTGCTTTGGACAATCCCTGCAGTGGTTTTGTCTGTGAGCTGATATTACTAAGCCACTTATAAGTCAGTGGTACACATAGCCTTATTAGCATTGCATAAAAGCAGCTTTAACAGATCCCTTTATAACAATAAATGGTCTAGGGAACTACTAAAGGGGTGGTGAATACCGCACAACGTGGCTGGGCTAATATATGCCTTCTGGCAGATAGCCCAGTATCAACCTATGAACCCATAAGTAGTGGTAAAGGGCTTCAAACAATCTTTTTGTACAAGGTCTGTGTTGTGGATGACCAGGGAACTGAGCCTACACACTGAGTTCCCAAGTTAGGATCATAGGTGATGCAAGGAAGTTATCAGCAGTGAATTTATGAATGCCCCTCAAATTGTCCAGCTCCTTTTACAAGGCAAATCATGTCCCATGTTTTAACCTGGTGAGAGAGTTTGCTCTAGAGGAGGGGTAGGTGCTGCATATGATACCTTTTATTCCTCCTTGTCTTATTTTGTTAGGGTAGATTTGTACTTCTGGCTCTGTTAGCTAGACTCTTTGATTTATTGAGGTGTAAGAGTTCTTCGATGATTGGATCCCTTAGCTCTACAAACAAGGCACAAATCACCCCCCTTAAGTAGTATGTGTGAAGGCGAATATAACGACAAAGCCTCCAGCCATAGACAAGGCAAACTTGGGCCCATTCTTGACAAGAGTGGCCTAAATCTGAGCATTTCCAAGGATAACTTTTCTGGTGAATGTCAAGACTTGCAGAGCCAATGTAACCAAATGATTCCTTTTTAGCCTTAACAAATGTGGCTCCCGCTAGCCTTAACTTTTGGACAGATAACTTAATCTGAAAATGTCTGTGAACCTTCTGTCTCACCCATCCAGCAAACCCACAGTTTCATGCCTTGGATCACCTGCTTGGTTTCTGCATTTCCTCTGATGGCCAGGACCTCTTCATAGTCTGAGTGGGTGGTCCAGTTCCTTTTCTGTGCCCACAGGCCTGGCACAAAATGGCATATCTAAGCAAATGGGCTCACATTGGCATAGGCTCATAAAGGAAAAATATGTAAAACCTTCTCAAGGTCACTTTCTACTTTGTCCTCTCAAGTGTCAGTTTCACCTTTGGACATTTACTTTGTTTTGGAGAAGCTTACAGTGCATAATGTTGAGCTTATTTTGGTGGAGTTAAATTTGAATATGTCAATGTCAATAGTGGACTAAAAAGCTAATATCAACCAGTCAAAAGATCTTCCAGATTTCTTCCCAAATTGTTAACTGTGAGGAATACCTACTCCACATAATTGTGCACAGACTGCTTCTATTTTATTTGGACAAAAATATTTGAATATGAGTTTGCAGCTTTTCATTTAATTTCACTGCTTTTCATTTAATTTTATAGCAAAAAACCCCTCAAAGACAACCCTATATTTTTTTCTTTTGTAATGCATACAGTTTTGTTGAAGTCTTAAATGCTGGTTTTAATAGAGCAGTGGCCACTTTGAAAGCTTGTGTGTCTGATTTGCCCTTTGAGGCCACCATTATTCAGGAGGACCATTCAAGAAGCCAGGCTTGTGGAGTTTGTCTTATAGCCGATAGAGGTGAAACTTACAACTTCCAGTGTGTTGCATAATTACTGTAATGATACATCTGCACTGGCATTTTGTATCCTTCACTATACCATGCTCATTCCCCCTACCCTGCTGTGGGCCTGATTTGACATGTTCAGTGTGAGGTTTGAGATAGTATGTGGTTGATTTTGTCATGCTTTTTGCAGGCTGCAGAAGTTTGGAGATATGCCATTAGGTGCTTGACATAGTGGGTAAATGTGAGGGGATAAGATAGCTTGGCAATATTTCAGGTGTTGGGCTGACTAAATTGTGCCTGTCCTATTCCTATAGGTGATGGAGATAAACCTGCCAGTGCAGATCTACCTTAATGCTATCTTTGTAACTTTTTTGTTTTTGTCTGCAGGTGTTGGTTAGGTGGGGTGTCCACTACTCTTATCCTTCAGTGCCCTTTGTTAACACTCCTATGGAAAAGATTCCTGACAGGGGATTCATCTAAATTTAATTTTAGTATTCTTCCACTTCTGTGGCTAGTTGTACCAGGCAGGCATTCAGACCTGGCGATTCCACTTTAGGCCTTCTCCTTTTCTTCCTTTTGGCTGCTCCCATTAGGGGTCACCACAGTGGGTCATCTATTTCCATTTCTTCCTGTCCTCTGCATCTTGCTCTGTCACACCAGCCACATGCATGTTCTCTCTCACCACATCCATAAACCTTATCTTAGGCCTTCCTCTTCTCTTCTTACCTGGCAACTCCATTCTTAGCATCCTTCTCTCACTATACCCAGCATCCCTCCTCCGCACATGTCCAAACCAACGCAATCTCGCCTCTCTGGCTTTGTCTCCAAACCATCCAACCTGAGCTGACCCACTAGTATACTCCTTTCTAATCCTGTTCATCCTCGTCACACTCAGTGCAAATCTTTTAACTCTGCCACCTCCAGCTCTGACTCCTGTCCTTTCTTCAGTGTCACCATCTCCAACCCATATAACATAGTTAGTCTCACTACCATCTTGCTGACCTTCCCTTTCACTCTTCCTGGTACCCATCTGTCCCAAATAACTCCTGACACTCTTCTCCCACCCACTTCACCCTGCCTGTACTCTCTTCTTCACCTCTCTTCCACACTCACCATTACTCTGAACTGCTGATCCCAAGTATTTAAACTCATCCACCTTCACCAGCTCTACTCCCTGTATCCTCACCATTCCTCTATCCTCCCTCTCATTCACACACGTATATATTATGTCTTAGTCCTAACCTTCATTGATCTCCTCTCTAGAGCACATCTCCAACTCTCTAGGGTCTCCTCTACCTGTTCCGTACTCTCACTACAGATCACAGTGTCATCTGCAAACATTATAGTCCATGGGGACTGCTGTCTAATCTCGTCTGTCAATCTGTCCATCACAATTGCAAATAAGAAAGGATGTTAATAACAATGTGCAATCCTAGAGTATAGATATCAGCTGGAACTACTGCTGATCCTGACCTGGTTTCGATGGAGGATCTGAAAGTGGTATTTTGGAGAGAAGCAGTCATGGCTACTTCCTGGGCTAACTTCCTCAGACTTTAGTGGTGCTTGGTGGTCCCTGCTCCTATTATGCTGGTTCACTAGTCCCATTGTGGTAGCTCAGCCTGTAAAGGAGGTGTTTTTCAAAATGAGCGATAATCTAGGAGAAGTAATTAAGGGGTCCCAAAGATGCAACTTGCTGGAATTTTCTTAAGACACTCTCCATCCTGTAATTTGACATTTGCTTGTCATTTCAGGAATAGATTTGAAGGAGGGGTATCTGTAGGTTTATGGATCCTGCAGCTAAAAGTGGCTTTCTAGCAAAACACAAGAATATCTTGAAGGGTATCTGCACTCAGAGTCTCCATCAGATTGAACATTATGTGATATCACAATTCTGTTGACAGAGAGGTGTGAGCTACTCGAATGGCTTCCTCAGCTGGTCTTCACAGTATGTTTCAGTCAGTGACTTGGTAAAGCCCCCAGTTCTTTGTTTTGAAATTTCCTTTGAACATAGATAAGAAGCTGTTGGAAGGATGCAGGATGTAGACAACATGATTGTGTCTCTGTGCAATGGACTTATTGACTTCATTTTTATTTGGAGGCTTGTATGGGTGATCAGTTTGGATGGATTTTGCTATGCTGTAATTTTCTGCTTAAATGTAGAGGAACTTTATCTCTCACACAGGGGTCAAAGTGAGATTGTGTTACTTGAGGGGGTACAAGTTCATCCCATCTTTTGTATGCTGACAGCAGTTTCCCTGGTGGAGACACTTGTTAGACTCCCTTGCCAATAGATGCGTGTTTGTGCCCATTTTCCTAACCTGCTTTCCATAGGACATTTTCTAAGGCAGCTTTCTTTTAGGAACCAATGCTACAATCAGCACAGAAGTATAAAGCTATGAGCTGTTAATGAGCTACTTAATATAGTTTAAAGTTAGATTTACTCGGCCATTATTTGCCTACTGTGTGACTGAGCAAGTCATTAACCAGGCAGTGCTGTGAAGCAGTTTGGAAATTAAGCTATGCTTCATGGTGGTCTCTTGAACTACTTGTCTAGTAATTACATATGAACCTATGATTCTTCTAGGTCGTCCATGGTCTGTTTAGTGAGTGATTAACTTTTTGTTCTGGCCACCAAATAACATTAGTTAAGGGCTCTGAGCTGTAGGTTAATGATGAAGAATCTCCTCTGCAAAAATGAAAGCTGCATGTTTACCATAATGAAAAATCTGTTTGGTGGATCCAATCTTCATTGACTAACCCCTGTTTGGGTAGATGTAGGTTATGCTTTTAAGATGTCCTTCTATTCATCTGTTGCAGTATTCTTAACATGAGGGAGATCTCCGCAGTAGGCAACCCGATGTCGGCCAGTATGCAAAGGTCTTTCACTACTCTAGGATGCGTGGTATGTCACATGTAGGCTACTATCCTACATTTGGCCCTTAAAGTAATGCACACACACATCAACCTCAGAACTTCTCTGCCACCAGTCCGTATGCCACCTTTGAACGTCTATCTGCTTGCCAAGCCATTTGTTTATCTTCGTGTTTCACTGTTGCAGTCATCACATTTGGGTTATCTGTTTGCAGTAGCCCTCAGTCGGCCTGATTCACAAAGTCTTGGGTCCTGCATCGGTTGCTGTCACTTCTTCCGTTGCAGCTGACGCCATTACATCAGTCTTTCTTGCCGTGCGGTTCCTGAAGCAGAAGCAGTTCGCAAGTGCCGGTCGGCCAACTCCTGAAATTTTTGTTTTAGAGTTTCAGAACCGAAGTCTTCAACTAAAAGCTAAGTACCCCATTGGGGAACTTTATCTTGCTCTTAACCGATGTCCGTAAAAGTAAATAATTGCATTACTTGTGGAAAGCAAATGCCTCATAAAGATTTTCATTTGTACTGTATTCCTTGCCTAGGCCCTAACCATGATGTACTTCGCTGTCGATTTTGTGCCTTATTTAAACCACGAACTATCTGTTGTTTGTATATTTTTGCTTCTAAATATTTTGGTGCTCGGTTCAATTATCCTGATATGTCTTTGGTAAGCCACCCGACTACCGACATTCCAAAAAAACACAAAGATAATGACAGAGACAGGCCGCTGACGTCCAAAGCTGCCGACGATGCTTCTCCTAAGCCAGTCGCTAGTTCGCCGGTACTCAGTGAGGTGCTTTCGCAGCCCCTGATACTCGCTACTTCAGATTCGCAGGCCTCTACTGAGACCCATTCGGAGGCTGGTATGCCGCGAGATGCTTCAACGGTGGAACCTACAGATGTCTCTACCTTGGATGGGTCTGGAGACGCTGTGCAGGCACCGGCTTCTGAGGGTATATTCAGGCCTACTGACTTGCATATTAAACCGATGCCTTCTTCTTCTTCAAGGCCTAAAACTCGAACCATGCGTAGAAAACTGACGCCCAGACCACATGGTCAGGCCTCTATACCTAAAAAACAAATGATAAGAATGGCTGAAGACCTTATTACTTTATTCAGGGGAAGTCAGCCTTCCCCCTCTAAGAGACCTAGGACTAAGTTTTCTTAAGATACTTCTGACCAGGATTCTGAATTTTCGGTTTCCTCTGATGACCAGGATTTAGTCTCCTCTACCTATGAGGATTCTGATGCTGAGAAACTCTATTCTTTCTGCTTCCCCCCAGAGGATTTCTCTTTTGGTGAAACCTTGCATACTCTCAGGGAGCATTTTCGTTGGGAAAGTCAGGATTTCTCTGATTCTAAAGAGGCTTAGGGATTTCTTACTCCTACCCCAGCACGGGCCTTTAGCCATACCTCCTGCATTAGACATTTGTTGATGATGCCTTTTCGGAATCTAGCTTGGCCCCTGATTCTTTGCCTCCTGCTCCCAGAAAACCTGATAAATATTACAGGGTCCCTGACTCTCACAAGTTCCATTTTAAAAATCCTACTGTGGATCCTGAGACCATTTCACAGGGACCCTAGGGCATTAAAGCTACTACTGCCAAAAATCCTACCCCCCTCATAGAGACTCCAGGGCGCTGGATAGATGGGGTAAGAAGGTATACACTTCTGCAACTTTGGCCATTAGGGCCTTAAACTGCCAGTTTCATATATTTAAGTATCAGCAGCATATTATTGGATTGCTTAAACAGAAAATGATGTTGATTCCTCATGGTGCTGAAAATAAGGATTTACATGATTTACTAATTTCAGCTGAACAGGGCGGCCACGGTGGTGCAGCGGTTAGTGTTGCCGCCTCACAGCAAGAGGTTCTCTGGTTTGATCCTCGACTGGGGTACCTTCTGTGCGGAGTCTGCATGTCCTCCCTGTGGTCGCGTGGGTTTCCTCCGGGTGCTCCGGTTTCCTCCCACATCCCAAAGACATGCTGTAGGTGGATTGGACACTCTAAATATGGCCCTTGGTGTAAGTGCGTGCCCTTGGTGTAAGTGCGTGCATATGTGTGCCTTCTGTGGAAGGTTGGGAGCCGGGCTGGCAACTCGACATCGTAAAACTCCACTGCCAATCATTAGCGGACAGGTGATCCACTGTGGCGACCCCTAACCGGGAAAAGCTGAAAGAAGAAGACTGCATTCAGCTGAACAAGTTGGAAAACATACTTTGCAATGTGGTTTTGATTCACTAGAGGCATCTTGCAGGGCTGCTGTAACTGGGTCTGTACTTAGAAGGCATGCCTGGCTTAAGGAGCAATCCTTGCCAGATCATGTTAAAGTGAAATTATTGGATGCTCCCTTAAACCAGGACTGCCTGTTTATCAACAAGGCAGAAGAAGTTCTTAAAAAGATGTAGGAAAAAGCTAAATCTATGCAAACTGTTAAAGATTTTTTACAAGTACAACCTCCAAGGTTTAGTAGGCATTGGCCTTCCAAGAATTGGTCCTTTCCTGCCTCTTCCAGACCTTTTCAGTCTAAACCCAGATCCAGCAGAGCTCCCAGGCTTCAGTCCAGGGTACACACAGGACTAAGCAGTGTGTGTGTGGGGGGGGGGGCCCATTTCCAAATCTGGAGTAATAAAACTCCCCCCTATGGTAAACTATCTCAATTACTTCTTTTTAAAACTTCCAGCACTTCTCAACTGACTGCCCTTTTGTGGGGGAAGATTGCTCTTCATACCAAGAACTGGGAACTCATTACCCAGGACAAATGGGTTTTAAATATAGTGACCCAGGGATACAGATTTCGCTTCACACGTTACCAGCACTTAGCGGGTGGCCAGATCTACGCCCAAATCAGTGGGCAGAGGCCCAAAAGCAAGTACTTTCTCTCTTAAGCTTGGGGGCTATTCAGTTGGTACCAGTAGAGGAAAAGGGACAAGGTTTCTACTCAAGACTTTTCCTGGTACCCAGAAAAGACAATTCATGGCGTTCCATCCTAGACCTGTCTACTCTAAACACCTTTTTGGTGATTCCAAAATTCAAGATGCTGACTCTTCACCAGTTGCTCCCTATGCTAGGCAAAGATGCCTGGTTGGCAAAACTAGATTTAAAGGAAGCATACCTGCACATCCCAATCAGGGAATCTTGCAGAAGATGCCTACGCTTCAAAGCAGGCTACATGCACTATCAATTCTCTGTGCTGCCCTTTGGCTTATCTACTGCGCCCAGGGTATTCACAAAGTGAATAGCTCCAGTCATTGGATTTTGCAGGCAAAGAAATGTTCAAATATACCCATACCTGGACGATTGTTTAATTTAGGCAGAAAGCCACGGCATACTTTTGATTCATCTGGCCTTTGTACAAAGGGTGTTAACTTGTCTGGGGTACACCATAAACGAAAAGAAATCACACCTGGTACCCTGTCAACAGATTATATCCCTGGGAGCAAGCTTGAATACAACTTCCCAGATGGCTTTCCTCACGCCGGAGAAACAAATTCATTTGACAGCCTACTTCAGACAAGTGGCCACAAAAACCATGCTATCAGCAAGGCAAATACTTCAAGCCTTGAGGTTCATGGCCTCCTGCATTCTTCTAATTCCATATGCAAGACTGCATATGAGGAAACTACAATGGTATCTAAATAGCCTATGGTGTCAACATTCTCAGGATCAAGAAGTAATGATTCCTATCATACCTTGCCTACGCCTAGATTTCCTTTGGTAGGCAGAGGTCTGACACCAAAACAAGGGACTATCATTCACACTACCCCCTGCTGCCCAAACCCTAACAGACACATCAGACTATGCATGGGGGGCTCACCTGGCAGGGAAGTGCATTCAGGACAAATGAAACCCAAGTCAAATCCACCTGCATATCAATCAAAAAGAAAGGTTAGCTGTACAGAATGCTCTGCTCTGACAGCCTTCAAGGACCACATTCTTCCAGGACAATTAATGGTAAAGACTGACAACACCACTGTTATGTGATACCTAAACAAGCAGGGGGTACACATTCTTACCCCCTCTGCAGACTAGCCATGGCACTGTGGAACACAGCCCTGAGCTACCAATTGCATCTACTAGCTCAATTCCTGTCAGGAAAACTAAATACAATGGCAGACGAACTAAGCAGAAACCTCATGGACCCACATGAGTGAAGACTGGAACCAAGGATTTTCAACATGTTGACAAGCAAATGGGGGAGCCCAGGTATAGACCTGTTCGCCTCCCCCCAGATCTATCAATTGCACAAATTTTGCACAAGGACTACCCATAAGCAAGCTTGGAAAGTGGATGCTCTGTCCTTATACCTTTCCCCCACTGCCTTTGCTCTCCAAAGGTCTACTAAAGATCAAACGACAAACCAAGGATGATTTTGATTGCACCAGACTGGCCACACCAACACTGGTACCCCCTCTTGCGCAGTGTGTCACTGTTGGCCCCATGGCACCTGCTTCAGACTCCTACCCTATTGTCTCAGCAGGAGAACCAGATTCTGCACCGTCAGCTTCAAACTCTGAACCTAGCAGCCTGGCTAATTACCTAATCTCTCCTTTACCATCTCTCAGTAAACCAGTGATATCATTTTAGAGGCAAGGAGGCCTAGTACTAGAAAATCTTATGCTGAAAAATGGAAAATATTCTGTATCTGGAACCAATCTCATGGTATGAGTACAGCAGTGCCCAATTTACCTCAGATTTTACAATACTTAACTGAGATGCTTCACTAGGGCCTGTCTTTCTCCTCCATCAAAATTCACGCCTCTGTCATTTCAGCTCATTATAACACAGAACCTCCCCTCTTTCATCCACTGCTCAAGCAGTTTCTCAGAGGGGCCAAAAATTGGCGACCACCCAGGAGAGCCCCAACTCCAGTCTGGGACCTTAACTTTGTATTGGAGAAACTCACTCTGCCTCCTTTTGAGCCAGCTGCTACTGCAGACTTAAAATTCCTTTCTTGGAAAACAGCTTTCCTTTTAGCAATCACTTCAGCAAGAAGGGTATCTGAATTACAGGGCCTTATGGCAGTGGAGCCTTTCATCATCTTTCATGCGGACAGGGTGTCCCTCAAGACCAATCCCTCCATGCCCAAGGTGGCATCCAGTGTGGCCCTTAATCAGTCCATTTGCCAACCTTCTTTCCTAATCCACAGAACAAAGGGGAACGGATACTGCACTCCTTACATGTGTACAGACAACTTAGATTCTACTTGGACAGGACTAAACCTCAAAGGAAATCTGAACAACTGCTGGTGGCATTTGCTGCAGGGTCAGAGGGGACTGCTATTTCAAAGCAAACCATTTCCAAATGGATAGGCCATTGCATTCATTTCTGCTACAAGCAGTATGGAAAACTTATCCCACAGGGGATCAGACCCCACTCAGCCAGGGCTGCATCTACCTCTACAGCCTTTCTTAGAGGCGTCCCTACCAGGGACATCCTAGAAACTGCTACCTGGAGTTCTGTATATACTTTCACCAAGCATTACCATTTGCCAATTTTCTCTAAATCCAGAGCTGGCTTTGCCACTGCAGTCTTGCAGGGCCTTATAGCTGGTCATAATGCTGTCTAAATTCCTCCTCCCATCCTTAGCTTTGGGAATCTACTCAAATGTGATGACTGCAACAGTGAAACATGAAGGACATAGTACAGTTGTGTACACTTACCATAAATGTAGATGTTCGAGTGTATTCACTGTTGCAGCCCTGGTTACCCTCCCTCTAGCTTCCTTACTTATTTTGGCTATACCTCTACTCTCCTTTACTATGCTCAAAAGCTTTTTGGTGTGTTTTCTTTTTTGTTGGTGGTATAACCTTGTATATTTATAGATTTAATTGCTTCCCTTTAGGGAGGCATTTGACATCTTGGGCAAGAAAAACTGATGTAATGGTGTCTGCTGCATGTTTTACACTTCTGACAGCCTGACGTCTAGGAAGAAGGGACAGCAACCCACGCAGGACCCAAGACTTTGTTAATTAGGCCGACTGGAGGCTACTGCAAGCAGATAATCCAAATATGATGACTGCAACAGTGAATACACTCTAACATCTACATTTATGGTAAGTGTACACAACTGTACTTTCTGCAAATTCCCAGATAAGTGCCCTATTGTGGAAGTCTTATTTCTTTACTACATTTTAGTGGTAGGGTTCATGTCATCCAAAAACTGCAAATGCCACTGTGGAAGACAAATTCCTCATAAAGATAGCCATCTTCAGTATCTCTTCTGCCTAGGGCCTACCCATGGCAACAAATTTGTCCCATTTGCCAGGCCTTGTTACCCAAGACACTTAGAAGTAGACTTTCCTCCTTAGCCATATATTTGGAAAACCAGCGCTTAGTTATTTGCTAAAAGGAAGGTGGAGGGATCCTCGGGGGCCAAAGATAGAGTCTGTTGCTAAGCAGAAGGCCAAAAAGCTGAGGCTTGAAGCTGCTGCTGCCCCTCTTCATATGGACGTCTCTCCTGAGGTGGATGAGAGCCCAAAGATGCATCTGTTTCCTGGTTCCAGATCACAGGCTGAGCCTGATGTTAAGGCCGCCTTGGATCTGACCACTGGCACGTTCTCAGAGGCTGAGCAGGCATCCGTCCCAGATGTATAAGGGGAACTGAGACTCGTAATAACCGTAGCCCATAAAGGGATAAAAATTCACTCTATCATTGAATGTAGGCCTACGTCCAATCCTGTTACTTTTCATAGGGCAGACCTGCATCAAAAGAAGCAAAAAAACAAAACATTTGTCCCCTCCAAAGGAACCTTCCAGTGACTGGGAAGAATTCACCCAAGATCTTTTCAAGGCCTTTATGGCCCTTAAGCCCCCCTCTGCCGTTTCAATCCCTACACCACCCTGCTCAGCATCTTTACATAAGAGCCAGGGAAGAGGTTTCCTCAGATGAAAAGGCCTCCTCAGAAGAGGAATCTCTGGCCTACTCCTCACAGATCCCCTCCCTTCTATATCATGCTTCCCCAGAGGAGGACTCCAATCGAACTGACTCATCCACAGAAGACCTCTTTTGGCGAGACCTTAGTCAAAATAAGAGATCAGTTCAAAAGGGATAGCCCTCAGGTATCTGATGTACAGAAGGGGTACTATGACCTTCTGCAGGTGGAACCACCCAGTCTTTCAGCTGTTCCTCCTGTGTTACCTGTTTTCCTAGATGGCTTTGCCTCTGATTCCAAGGCCTCAGACTCCCAGCCTCCTACTCTTAAGAAGCCTGACAGATTTACAAGGTCCCTGGGGATTGTAAGTTCTTGTTTAAATGTCCTTCAGCAGATCCATTAGTGATTTCAGTGGATTCAGACAAGCCATCCAGGTTACTGACGTCAATCTCTCTCTCCTTTCTTCAGATAAGAATTGGAATCTGGAAAGACTAGGCATGAAAGTGTACACATTTAGAGCCATAAATTACCAAACACACATGACCAAATTTGCCCTAGACCTTCTATCCCAACTCTCCCAGGTAATTTCAGATTTGCCTAACTTGGACAATAAGACCTCTGCTGCATCCTTGCTTGGAGCCTCCTCTAATGTAGCCCTCCACTTCATCAAATGCAGCTATGATGCTGCAGAAGCATGTGCCAGAGCAGCTCCTTCTGCCATTGTCTTAAGGAGATTCCCCTGGTTGACTCCAGCCATTACCAAAGGATATTAAAGCTAAGCTTATGGGTTTTCCTTTGGACAATTCCACATTGTTTGGTCATGCAGCTGCTAATTTATTTAAATCTCTTAGGAAAAGGGAAAAGAGTTGCAGGAATTAAACACATCTTTGTCTCTCCAGTGCCTAAATGTGAGAGAAATTACCCAGCAAAAACTGCCTTTGTATGTAGGCACTCCCACCCTCTTCCACCTAAAACAGAAAAGGATGGTAGGAGGCCTCAGCAGTTCAGGGCTGCCCCTGCAACTCTGGTTCAGAAGAAGCCCATTCCAGACAAGATTCCTTCCTACTACCCAAACCACCCGACTCGCATTCCACTTTCCCAGTGATTCTCTCTGTCTCTGCCAGTGTGGGAAAGCATAACTCAAGACTCCTGGGTCCTGTCCATTATTCAAAGTATACGTTCTGGTATGGGATTCTCTGCATTCCTTCAGGGACACTCCCCAACCACCAAAGGAAAAACTAGGCACTTAGACCTATGGAGACTAGGTACAATTCAGGAAGTTCCTCAAGACAAAAAAAAGAGGTTTCTACTCCAGAATGTTCCTGGTGCCCAGAAAGGATGGTCCTTTGAGACCCATCTTGGATCTCTCTCCTCTCAACACCTTTCTGAAGTTACCCACCTGCTGTATGTTGACTCTTCAAACCTTGTTCCCTCTTAATCTGCCACAAACATTCTTAGCTTCCTTGGATATTAAAGATGCATATCTACACATTCCCATTCACCCTTACTGCAGGAAGTTTTTACATTTCTCTGTGTCTTCCTGTCCTTTTCAGTTCTTTTCCTTGCCCTTTGGACTTTCTACCACACCAAATATATTTAACCCCCTGTGGTTGCCTACTGCAAGCTTCATGGCATCCACATTTTCCCTTACCTGGATGATCTCCTTTTTATGTCAGCTTCCCCAGAGATCCTAGAGCAAAACATTATTTTTGCTATTTCTTTTCTACAATCCCTGGGTTTCACCATAAGCTACAAAAAATCCATTCTCTGCCCCTCTGGGGATCACTTCTTCCTGGGGTGCAGGATTTAGACAGACCTCATAAGGCTTCCTTCCTTTTCAGAAGGCACTGAACCTCACATCCAACTTCAAAAATCTTCTGCCTCTTCACCACACTTCAGCCAAGGAGTTCCTCAGGGTTTTGGGTTTCATGGCATGCACTATCCCAATGCTTCCTCTGGCAAAAATTCACATGAGGAAATGCCAGTGGTTCCTAAAATCAGTTTAAATGCAACATTCACACCCTCTAGAATTCCTCTCATCATCTGTCTGAAAAGGGAACTTCAGTGGTAGATTCAAAAAGTGTCTCTCAAGCCAGGACTCCCCTTGCACCCCCTCTCAGCAGCCAAAGAACTGTTCAGAGGCTTAAGATGTAAGATAGGAGCAGTTTTCGGAGACTTGAAAGCTCAAGGTGTATGGTCCCCCTCTCAACAAAGGGAACACATCAGTGTAAGGGAGATGAGGGTGCTGCTGCTAGCCCTTCAGACCTTTTGTCCTCTTTCTCCCAGGACCTTAAACTGTTCACAGACAATACGACCGTTCTCTGGTTATGCAAATGTGTGTGTGTGTGTGTGTGTGTGTGTGTGTGTGTGTGTGTGTGTGTGTGTTGGTGGGGTGGACAAATCCTACTCAATTATGCAGGCTGGCACTTCAGGTGTGGGAGCTGGCAGTCCAATACTGGGTGACGCTCCATGCAGTGTACATCCCCTGCAACCAAAATTACATGGCAGACACCTTGAGCAGGTCTATAACAGTCCCATGAATGGATGCTTCAAAAGTGATGTGTATCTGGACATTGTTCACCAGTGGGGTATTCCTGAAGTAGATCTCTTTGCCTCCCCCTATGAACACTGAACAGACAACTTCCACAATTTTTTTTTTTTTTACAGAGTCCCTCACCCTTTGGACTGGAAGGTGGACACCCTTTCGCCCTCTTGGAAGGGGACATTTCTGTATGCATTCCTCCCCCCGCCCCCTTCCGAGCATTCCAAAAGACCTGTTCAGAATTCAGCAGGACAAACCAAAAATCTTGCTGGTGACTCCCTTTTGGCCAAGACCGCATTGGTTCCCCCTTCTGCATTTAGCAAAGGGCAATTACGATAAGCTACCTCACAGAGTGAACCTTCTCATACAAGATAAAGGACCCCTCATCTATACCCACTTGTCTACCCTCCAGCAGACCCTGTGGGTAATAGGGTTTTAATTCCTTTTAGACACCTGTTCTTGGAGGACGTTCTTAGGGTTTTACAGGAGGCCAGGAAACCCAATACCAGAAAATCTTACTTAGCCAAGTGGAAGAGATTTTCAGTTTAGTGCCTCTCACAAAACCAGGATCCTCAATCAGTGGAAGTCCTTCTGGTTCTATCCTATTTGTGTGAATTGCTCAATGCTGGCTTAGCCTACTCTTCAGTGAAGGCCCATATGTCAGCTGTTTCTGCCTGTCTGCATCTAGCCCACTCTCTAGCTAGCAGGTTTGAGACTAAACAATTTCTTAAAGGCATCCTTCACATTAGATCTCCCAGGAAACCTATTTCTCCACCGTGGGATCTTAATTTTGTGCTAAAAAAAGATGACTTTCCCCTGTTCGAGCCAGCTTCATCAGCGTCCTTGCAACATTGCTCCTGGAAAACTGTGATTCCACTTCATTCAGATATGTGTCTGAGCTCCAGGCCCTTATGGCCTCTCCTCCCTTTTTGATTTTCCATAAAAACATGGTGTCCTTGTGTACCAGCCCTTTTTTTTATACCGAAGATAGTCAATGAATTGTCACTCGACCAATCCTACATTCTTTCCTTCTCCACAAAATTCTAATGAGAAGGTGCTGCACACCCTGGGTGTGCATAGACAACTTAGCTTTGGTCTTGTCTAGGTAAAATCTATTACGAAACAAAAAGCTGCTCTGATTTCCTATCATTCGAGGGCTCTGGGATTGACGGTTTCCAAGCAGACTATTTCTACTTGCATTTCTAAGGGTATTTCATTCTGTGATGTGAAGCATGGTAAAACCCATGCTTCTTCTGTAAAGGCCCATCACACTAGGGCTGTAGCTTCATCAGGTGCCTTCTTCAAGGGATTGGACACTAGCTCTATTCTTGAAGCAGCTACATGGACTTCTGTACATGCCTTCACTAAACATTACAAATTGGATGGCATTGCTAGGTCCAGGGTGGGGTTTGCCAGAGCCATACTCCGTGGATTCCTGGCGAGCTCTACTGCCTCGTCTTCCACCCTCTCTTTATGAGCTTTTGTATTCTCCGTCATGTTATGAATACTGCAACAGATGAATAGAAGGACATATGGTAAGTTTTTACACAACTGTTCTAATGATAGGTGTCCTTTTTTTCTTCTGCTTTGCAGTATTCCAATCCCACCCTCCCTTCCCCCTGATGTTTGTTTCCTTTCCTTGGATGGTCATACCCTACTTTCCTTAGGCTGCCTTCCTTCTGGGGCATTCAGTTCTGAGGTAGATGCGTGTGTATGTCACTTATTGCTGATGTTCCATGCATTCTGCAGTAGTGAAAGACTTTCGTATACTGGCTGACATTAGGTTGCCTACTGTGGAGATCTCCCTCATGTTAAGAATACTGCAACAGAGAAGATAAGGACATCTATTTTACACAGGTATACTTATCACTTTCTTCACTGGTGAAAAACTAGTAATCAGAGTCGAAGAGTTATTGGAAGAAGGAGGTGCAAAAATAGCCTGAGAATGTACTTTTTGTCTGCTGTGCAGAACATGCATAAACACCCAAGTCTGAGTTAAGCAAGACTGAATCCTTCAAACAGATCTAATGTTATGATAAATAAGTGTCCTATGTACACATATATAATATGTTATAGTTATCCTTTATCTTGTGCAGTGGCTGGAAATGTCCAGGAACCCATTTAAACAGCTCTATGTACTTGCTCTTTGGGTAAGATAAGAGCTATTAACATTTCTATTTGTATTGTGGTTTGCCAAATATATGTACTCTGTATAACCGTTTAAAAACTCTGATTTATTCTACATTTTTGGAGTGTGGGTTAATGGCTGAGACATTTGTTATTACTGCTTTAACATGTATGTCATTTAGGTTGCATGAATTTAGTTAGTGTATTGCAGTGTTAGTGTAACAAAGTGAAGTACAGAAACCTCAGCTATATGGAATGTGGAAGGCCTGGGATAATAATCATGTTGCTCTTTTTGTGAGCTTTTGTTTTGAATAACTGTTCTAGTCATTGTTTTCATTTCCTTTGTCTTGTTGCCAGGGTTACGCATGAGCGTTATGGATTTGCTGTTAATCCAGTGCTAGGCAGGTTGTCAGTCAAGTCAGACATTCTGGAGGTGATTATCCGGACATCAGTCAGCCTGTGTCGTATAATCAGCTTCCTGGATTAACTGATTAGGAGTGAATGACTTGAGGTTGATTTACTGCTGTACAATAACTGCTTTGAAACCAAAGACTGTGTGCATTGTGTTCACTTGAGAAAATACAGAATTCTGTTCGGTAACAATAGACTGTAAAAGCCATACAGACCACTAAAAATTGAACTGCCAGCGGACTGACATTGTGTAGGTGTTTTGTTTTTCTCAGCATAGAATTTGAATGCTTTCATTCTTAGGTGACCAGAATTAAACAATAATCCATTGATTTGAATGTAAATTACACTAGAGAAATTGGTTGGTCTGATTAATTTATTAAAGTGCAGAATTTTCTGCCTTGTCTAAGTAAAAGATACCACCACTGACTACTTATGCATGTTAGCAAAAATAGATAAGTTTTTAACTTGCACATAATTTTTTATCTTTCATTACCCTTCCTTATTGCCATCAAAATTGTATTGCCCCATTCAGTCATTCTAACCCTCAGTCCTAGATTCACTAGAAAAACGAAGGAAGAGCCATTTATAACTGTCCTCCGAGAGTTAGCAAATGTTCTAAATGCTACTAACACCGCATTTCCCATTGGCCAGAAGGTTCACTGCTGTGCATGTGTGTTGTGTGTGTATTGTGTGTTTACGCTTCATCACACCCATAATTGTTAGCTACTATACACGTATACTCGTTGGCAGACTCGCCCTGAGTCCTGTGGTATACTTGCTAAAATACTTGCCTTTCCTTCTGCTAGGACTCTTGCTAACATCCTCCATTTGGAGCCAGTGTCACTCAGTCAGTCCCTCCCTGGCATGCTCCTTCAGTGCCTGGTCTGCTTTTTGAGCCAAATTCACCTAGATGTATGGTTAGGGTGCCATCTTGTGCAGTACAGAATCATCTAAAGTTGTACACTGTGTGCTCCCTTTCACTAAACCTTTATTTTCTATTTTAATATAAACTGTAGCACTCTGGATATCGATAAGATTCCACTGTTAAGTTTGTTTTTGCCGTTGATGGACAGCATCTCCAGTGGGCAGGGTTTGATGCTGTGCACTGTTGTATTCTGTGTACAGTACCCCTGCCTACTTAGGCAATGGGGTGCTGAAGCATACCACTGTTATCGCCTTCAGATATTTTGAAATTTTTCTTTGGCTGTGTCTAACATGTTTGGATCTATTCTTTTTAACTTGTGCAGTACTGTATATGCTGTTCTGTGTGTCATGTTTGGTTTCCAGCATGCATTGCTAATGTGTTGCACAGGTTTATAGAGTGGTCACTATTGTTTTTGAGCATTTTTAAAGCATTTATTTCATTTTGTGGCAAAAAATAGTCATTGTTTGATTTTTCTAGTGTGCTTTCAAATCTCCTTGCAGAAGGACAAATTAGCCAGGGACTTAATTGTTTGGTGGTAGTTTGCTTAATCTGCACCGGAGAGCAGCTTTTACATTAAGAAATTCCGAGATCATCCATCTTGTGGCAGAAGGCATTTATGTGATCTCTCTGAGTTGGGAAGCACTGCAGGAAGCTCAAAACATGATAGCTGGTTAGAGGGAAGGTCATTTTTCCAGGGTGAAAAAGGCAATGGACAAAGTTAAAACAGTGCATACTGCATGTCTTGACCTGACTAAGGCATTCGATACCATGCCCCACTCAGGCATTGCTGATGAGCTCTCTGGATAGGAGTAAATCCTTGCATAATTCACTGGATTGCTGGCTGGGTCTCAGACAGGAATCAAGAAGTCAGGATCGGTGAGATCACTTCCAACAAGATACTGGTCACCACTGGTGTACCCCAGACTTCCATTCCTGTTTGGCATCTACTTTTTGGAAGCCAGAACTAATGTTCAAGGCCTTTGGCTTGCCAAGTTCGCAGATGACTGTAAATTGAGAGCAGTTATAGCCCCCCAGATACCAACATATTGCAAGACTCATTGCCAAAAAATGCCATATAATGCCCTTTGGGAAACTGTCAACCCAAGTTAATTACTCCATCGATAAAATGCCTGAAAGAGTCGACCCAGTAGTAAAGGATCTGGGGACACATGGCCAGCAATCTTGTCTTTGATTCTTATCTCAGCTACATGATGGTCATTCTGTCTCTGTCAAATTACAGGTAAGGGTATGGCATCTAGGTCCAAGGAAGATCTAGTACCACTGTACTTGACCCTTACCAGTCATTGAAAACAATGCTTTCTTTGGCATGAATCTAACAAGACACTTGTAACTGTTGAAATGCCCGCAAAGGTTTCTCACCAGGAGAATTCAGGGCATGGATACCCTGTCATACACTGATTGCCTAAAGGCTTTCTCTGTATTCAGTCTCTTACAGGCTGCTGAGAGGGAAGGTTTGCCAGGCTTACAGGGTTCCTCAGACTCAGCCCTGATGGATTCTTCTTACACATGTGCAAAACAAACCGCACCAGAAACACTAGATCCAAAGATCTGAACTTCGCTTGTGACATAAACAGAATGACCCTGTTCAAACGAAAGCTTGACAACTGGATGGGAAACTGGTGTGTCCCTTATGGACAGAGGCTGTCAATAAGAAAAGTATTATCCTAACAACAATCCCATATTGGCGCTCGTGATACTTGTGACCCAAATGGTTTGGGGTGTGTAGCTAGCCTTGTAAGGGCCTTAATGGTCATTAGCCTAGTAAGAACCTGTGAACCTGTGTTGCAGACCTGTATTCTGCCATACATCAATCACATCTAGAAATCCTATTTTACATTTGACACAGTCCCTTAATGATGGTCATGTTTGCCTTGTTTGTGTTCACATTGGATATCTTATACATCTGTTTATATATGTATATGTTCTTGAACAAACACCAGCAGTTAGATATGGAACTGAGACGCAAATGTAAACTGTGCTTAAAGAAGGTGTTGAAAGGAATGGGTGGAAAGAAAGAGAGCTTTATGAGAGGCGAAAGAAAGGACGAGAGTTAGTATTATTATAAAGTGAAAAAAGGGGCAGTAAGAAGTTAGGAGGCCAGCCAGCCAAAAGAGTGAAGAGGAATTTGTTAGCATAATGCAAGTTAGGAAAAGCATTTTTTAGGTCTTTGTTTTTGTATTTGTCTGGTAGTATGCATTGAAAATGAGTCCACATACATAACCTCATCAGCTAGAAGCAGGATTTTTGCATGTCTGGTCAGGTCTAGTAGGAAGCTTGAATGAATGTTGGACTGGGCAGGAATGTGGCAGGTGAGGTTTAATTCAAACCACTGCCATATAGTTTACTTCAGCACAATACCTGGTAGGTCAGAGACAAGTGGAGTTATATCCGCTCAGGAAAAATAACTTACGGTGGTAATAACAGCATCAATAAATTACTAGTTAGATTGTGTCCTCCTTGTAGAAGTTGACCTTCATTTTGAATGTTCTACATTTTTTCCCCCACCTTGTTTTCATCTGGAATGGAATGGGGAAATCACCTCATCCTGAATCTTGGAAAATTCGCTGAAGATCTATTTTTAGAGACCAGAATTTTCCCAACCTCTTGAAACAGGTCATCAAAGGGGCCGTAGATAGTATTCCTGCCTTAGAACGAGGCCGTCATTTTTGTTTCCATTTTCTTTTCCTCTGAAATGTAATGATTCCATCCCATCCTGGACCTTGATAGATTTAGTTAACACGTTTAGTGTCAAGTTTGGTTTCTCTCCAGGAGGTTATGCTTTGCTGCTCTAGAGCACCTTGATGGAGTTGTTGGACATGTTGAACACTTCCGACACATCTGACTAGGGTCTGCACAGTTGCTTTGATTCTTTGTGGATAAACACAACGTTTATTTAAAAAGTGCAGTCTTTTGACCACTTTTATTCACTCAGTGTTTGTCTTGTGGTGGTGGAGCTCTTAAAGGAACTCCAAGCATTCTTTTACTTGGATGATGGGTTCCTTGTGATGTCTTCTAGGGTTTCCAGTATAACATCCCTGGAGTAGACACTTCCCTGACTGTAGTCCCTGAGGATAAACTGGAAATAGTTCTGCCAGATCTATTTTAAGAGGATTGCCTTCATTAACATGGACCTAGACACTGAGTCAGTCATTACTACATGGCAAAAAGACCCAGAAGGCCATTGGCTTGACAGCTGGTTTGTGGAAGCACCCTACTGCTGGGCCGTGTAATGGGTGATGTACCACAGCAATCTATAGATGCATTTCTTGCAGTTGAATCCGTTACAAATGTATTTGTTAAACATTTTTCTAATAGTGTGGGAATCTCATCTGACTCTCAACAGGTCAAGGCAATTGACATCTGGAAAATGGTATGTTTAACTATTTGGTGTGTCAGGCAGTCCTAACCATGAAGTCACTGGAAGGAAGGCTGTTTCCAGGGCTCATCCTTATCTGTTCCAGCAAAAAGATGTGTGATTGTATTCCTGTTGGTAGTGGGTTGTACCAGATGCATCACCTTCTCAGCAGTTCACATCCTGGTTGTAGTGGACATGTTGGATTGCCTTAAGCCACTCCTCTAGTCTTCATTTGGAACAGAGAATTCAGAAGCTGTTTGGTTTGGATGGTCCAGGAGTGTCTACTTTAGAGTTAGACTTGTTTGTTACTTGGAAGAATATACTCCATCCCTGCTTCTTTGCTGAATTTTCTCAGCTTCACTTCAAACCTTTCATCCATAGACTGTTTAGAATATCTGTGCCACCAAAGCCATCTGTCAGTCTTGTCATCAATGTCAACATCTTTGGAATTAGTGCTGTTCACCTTGACTGTCAGTGGTGGCTCAGCTGTCAGCAGTGGCTATGACCTCTTCAGGTTAACTCTCCCCATCTGCGCCAAGAGTCTATGCTTTATGGTAGCCTCAGCCAACCTACCTTTTGGGCCTTGTATCCCCTCCTCAAACTTGGCTTTTTAGTGCTCAACTGTGAGGCTTTTGACCTAATTTGAGGCAATTGTCCCCTTTTTGGCCCTAGATCTCAAGACGTTCTGTCTAGCTTTGGCCTTGGTGCCAACCTTTTTGATGTCCAGTTTGGGATGGCCGCTGCATTTCCTGGCTCCACTGCCAAATTGGCTCCTGCCTTGGGGATAGGGCTGTTTTGGGTCTAGATGGCTACAAGACAGGCTTCTATGCATGAGTCCTTGCTAGAGGTGACACAGCATGGATTAATTGGGTCCAGTCATTTTGTGTATCAACCTTATCCGTCCTTCTGATCCAGGGCAAGGGACTGGAGGGGCTGTGTAGGGTGGCAGTTGCATATCTTAATCGGTCTTTTTCCTGGAGTTCTATCTAGCACCCAGGAGGAAGTGTGCAAGAGGAAGCACATGGACTTACCTGAAGAATTGTACACCCTGGACATAGACAGTCATCAAGAGGCTAATTCTACCCCAGCTTGCCTCCTGTAGACCATATGTTCAAGGAGCTTTTGGAACTTAAGGGCTTTAAATCTGAGAGGTATTCTTGTGGCTACAGAGTTCTCCTTTTTGGAGGCTTTCTGTTTCCTCAGATCTTCTTCTTGGTCAGTTCTGGCAGGTAAAATGGTTAAGCTGATGTGGGCAGTGTGCTTAAAAATCTTTGATAGCTTCAGTTCCTAGTAGGTCCAGCAGAATTCTTTAAACTACCCAAGGACTGTCTTGACAAGGACAGAGCCTGGTAGTAATTTCAGTAAAGATGGCTGCTACTCTCAAAAATGCTCCAGAGCCATAGTATATCTGTGCATTGCCTCCTCCTTACAAGGAATTACATTCCATTGATTTTTCATTCTCCATGGTTACCTTGAGTGTGTTGAATTAAGCAGTACATATGGAGAGATTAAGGAGGGTCTTGACTGAGATGCTTGAGGCTCTGGAAGGCTCAGGCTTTGATATAAAAGCTAAATTGCACTCCCAACTCCTGTCTTCCAGCTGCTTTTCTAAGCAGTCCATCCAGTTCAATGGATGGTATGGACAGCATTGCCATGCGCTGCCACATCTAGCTGTGCCTGATTGAGTTCACTGAACTCTAAAGTCAAGCTTACCATTGTCCCATTTAATGGTCCCTTGCTTTTCAGAGAATTTGTAAAAGCCAAACTGGAGAGACAGAGTGAGGGCGAAGTTGGAGTTGTTTTAGGCACCTTCATAATAATTTTGCCGGAATGGATTGCATCCCTGCCAGCTTTTGTTTCACTGGTCACAGAATGACAATGTCAAGAGGAGTGGGATGTGGCAGTGAGGCTATATCACATTTTTCAAAATGGGTAGGTTTCCAGAGGATCTAAAAGATCTCAGCAGTCTAATCTGTGAAGACTTTTATGACTGCTGCATTCTAGATGCAGTTGGGGACAATAAGTCTCTCCATATGCCTACATGAAAACCCATCCCACTTGACAGGTGGATAAGTGACATTGTATAAAAACAAACTTTTCAGTTGTTTGTCTTATTCCAATCCCCAATCTTCCCTTTTAGATGTCCCATCAAAAGCCTGTGGCAAGGCTTGTAGTCCAAGAACATTTGTCAAAAAGTAGCCAATCAAGAGGTCCCATCATAGCTTCTGCCCTTTTCTGAATCGTGCAGCTTAAATCTGTGTTAGAGTGCCCTTTTGGACAGTCACAGTGCATTCCATCCTTCCTTGCCTTTATCAAGGGGGACTGGATATGCTGTCAATCTCCAGAATACATACTTGCATATCAAAATAGCAAAGGAGTCCAGAAGATCCCTTAACCTCCATGTAGGAGCCAACTATTTGCCAGTCAGGACACTGCCTTTCAGTCTTACCACAGCCCTTAAGGTGTCTACCTGGAATACTGGCAGTTGGCAGCCTCCTGCATACAGTCTGTGCCAAGGAATATGTTCTCTGTCTTTTTTAGCCCTCGGCCATCACAGTCAACCTTGTAAAAATCTGGACTGGTGCCTTCACAATGATTACATTTTATAGGTTGCACTCTTGATACCCATGTCTGTTATGCCTTTCTTCCATTAGAGAAGATTCATCTAATCAAGGCAACTTTTCTCAACAAAATAAATCTCTGCTAGCCTGTGTGTGTGTGTGCTTTGGATCTAATGGCCTCCATGATGTTCATGGTGCTCAGTACAAGGGTCTGTATGAGGGTTTATTAGGACCCCTTCCCCATTTCTATTATTGAAAAATTCATCAAGGAGGCCACAGAAAGCAATGTCAGTATCACTTTGGCTCCCTTTTGGTCTTGCCAGAAATGTATATCTATTTACAGCCATAGTTCCTGTGATTGTGAATGACCCCTCTCAAGATTTCCGACTCTAAGGTCGGGTAGTCCTCTTAAAGTTTATTTGATAGCTATCTTGATTTATCACCAGGGACTAAACTCCTCCTTGTCTTCCTTAAGTACACAATGTTTTTGAACCTAGACTTTCTACTTCTTCCCTGCATTGTCTGCTTTTCCAACACAGGGCCTTTATTTTGTGATTAATCTTGCACTTATCTGTTCAAAACAGCTTCTTTAGTAGACTTTAAGTAGGTTACTTGGAAAACTATTCTTGAAAGCTACTACCTCAGTATTGAGGGTGTCAGAGTTGCAGGTCTTGTGTTCCATTTATGTTATCTTGCTTTTTACTAGGTTAGGGTCTTCCATTTCTTTTAAAGAGTAACCTTAGATGTTAAGTTGTCAATCTCGCCTTCTTTCTTGCTTGATGGGTTCGGAGCCGATCCTCGGCTCCGACTCGGCACTTGCTAAGCTCGAGAGTCACTTTTACCAGCTCGAGGCAGCCCCATATCCCATGATGCAAGGCGGTAAGTACCCAGATCTCGTTTGCCACTTCGCTGATGAGGTCCTCCTGTTACCAGCTCCTGGTAAGTGATTTAGATATTACTGTTTTAGCCCCCTTTTCAACTTAATACTTTATTTTTTAACGTTTATAGTTAATTTAAGTCCCTTTCTGACTAGAAAATCCCTCACTCCTTTATATTTTTAGTCAGGCCTTCTCCCCTCCCATCCCCCCCTTGTTAGGGTGTGTGTGTGTGTGTATTAGAGATTAGTTGACTATTTTGGGATAACTATTTCTTGGGACTGTGTTGTGGGTGTGTTGCTACAACTATGTCCAAGGAAAGGGTCTCAGGCTTTAAGAAGTGTGACTCGTGCTGTCAGAAGATGTCTCTGACAGACGGTCACACTTCTTGCTTATACTGCCTGGGACCTCTCCACCTGCAGGACTCTTGTGCAATATGTCATTCTTTTAGCCAGAGAGTCCTGCAGGAAAGGAGAAACAAATTGATTTTGAGGGGCCTTCTTAAACCGGAGGGCTCTCCGGCTAAGTCGGCCCCGACTAAGACTTCCAAGTCTTCCAAGGCCCAGGCTTCTGTCTCTAAGCCTGCGGCCTCGGTTCCGACTCTTTCAGAGTCGAGATCGGCTCCGGCTGGAGCCGATCCTGGTTTACACAAACCCTCGGCACCGATGGCTATCTGTGCCGATACTGGTTCGGTCACATCGGTGTCGGCTCCGACTGGTTCCGACCACCATGTGGCTCAGGCTTCGGTGTCGGCGCCGACCGGCACCGACACCGTTACTTTTATGTCTGTATCTGCTCCGGCCGGAGCCGATGCATCGAGACCTTCTGTCGGTGCTGAAAAGTTGTCGGCTCCGACAGCATCCATGGTTTCGGCTCCGATGGTTCCTTCGAGGAAGAGGTCCAGGTCCCCTTCCTTGGAACCGATACTTTCGGCTCCGGCCTCTCCTCTCCTCTCGGAACGGAGCCATCGGAGCCGATCATCCAGGTCATCCAGGCTTTCTGACCATGATTTAGAGAGGGTGATCAGTAGATTATTAAAATCACAGGCACTGGCCCAGATGCTACATAGTCCGTCTCAACAGACGACTATTAGTCCACACCCCCTTGCAGTGCCTCCTTCGACTCTACCTCAGAGTTTGGAGCTGGAGTCTTCGGGAATGGTTTCTGCTATGGCTGAGGGACAGATACCCCCCCCCCTTCTGCTCCCTCAGCCTCTACTCTTATCTCCTCTTCGAGACCTTCCTTAGAGGGATTCGGTGGTCGGGCTTCCCTGGTCTCCTCCGAGGGGGTGAGTGGCATCGGACCCTTGTCTGACCCCACTCTTCCCCTTGGAGCCTCGGCCTTGGTGAGCTCGGCTCCGACATCTGCCTCGGAGCCTTCCCTTTCGGTGGGCCCTGGAGTTCCTGGTTCTTCGGAGCGGGTTCTCTCAGACCTCCCTGGCGGGGGAGCCTTCGAGGTGATTAAGAGTGTGCTAGCCTCTGGACTCAGCCAGCAGTCTGTTCCCTTAGCTCCTCCCTCTACGGTGCCTGTCGATATCTCTGCCATCTCTCTTGCTCCCGGACCCAGAGATCCTCCGCCTCAGGTTTCCCCACTGGGAAGAACCCCCTCTTCCGAGGATTCTCCTGATCAGTCAGGGGATCCTCCGCGCAAGAGGACCTGTAAGAGGAAACACGTAGACTCCCCCGAGTCTATCACTTCAGATACCGACTTAGATGAGTCGGAGGGATCCCCAAGATCCCCCTCTGAGGATGTCTCCTTTTCAGACATCCTAGAACTCCTTAAACAGAGGGGAAACTGGCCCTCCAATAATCCCTCTGAGGATGAGTCTGTATACCTGGAGGCGTTTGGATCTCGGCCCTCCACCTCCTGGGTGTCTCCGCCTTTCGACCCCCTTATGCAGGTTATTGCTCGAAAGGCTTGGGCTGCTCCTGACTCTGTAGAGCCAGTTCCTAGGAGGCCGTCTAAATTTATTACTGCCCCTCCGGACAAGCAATTCCTTACAAAAGGTGTCCCGGCTGATGCCATGGTGGTGGCGGCTGCCATTAAGAAGGAACTTGCAGATCCTTCCATACCTGTCCATCCTCCTAATAAGGACTCTAGGACCATGGATAGGTATGGTAAGCGGATGTTCTCTTCAGCGACCTTTGCTATGCGCTCGCTGAACTACTTATGTCACTTCACCAGACTCCAAAGGGATATCCTTAAGGAGCTAGGTGAAGTAGTACAGGATCCCACAGCTGCAGGGGCTCAGGAAAAAATTGCTTCGCAGCTAGGAACCCTTAATTCTATTGCTAACTCCTCCATGCGACTGATATCATATGCAGCAGATGGAGCGAGTAGGGCCGCAGGTACAGGTGTGGCTCTTAGACGCCAAGCCTGGATGCGGCTCTGTAATTTTGCAGATCCCTTTAAGGCGTCCTTCACAAATTCTCCCTTTGATGGGTCAGCTTTGTTTGGCCCTCAAGTGAAGGAAACATTGACCAGGTGTGAGCAGGACGGCAAGACTCTTTCTGCCGTAGGGGTCTGTTTTTCCACCCCTTCTAGACCTTACCCTAAGGGACAGAAGGGTGGCAAAATGTGGTTCCGCAAATCCCAAGGAGTCACGCCGGATTCACGTGGTCTGTTTACCCCTAGAGGCAGAGGGGGTAACAATAACAGACGCCGCCCTAGAGGCAGAGGGGGTCCACAAAACCAGGGAAGCAGAGAGCCTCTCTCTGACAAGCCCTTTCAACATCCCTGAGGTGTTGCCCGACTGTCCATCCTTGGAGGCAGTCGGGGGAAGACTATCGCTGTACCCAGAAGCCTGGCTTTCCCTAACTCAAGACAGATGGGTACAGTCGATCATATCCGAGGGTTACAAAATTCCTTTCGAGGAAACTCCCTTCTCTCACTCAAATTCCCTTCCAGATGTACCACCCGGTCTAAGGGAAATTGCAGAGTTAGAAGTTTTAAAACTTCTACAAAAAAGAGCCATTCAGCCAGTTACAACAGACCATTCAGAGCCCGGAATCTACTCAAGGTTCTTTTTGGTCCCCAAAAAGACGGGAGACTGGAGACCAATATTGGATCTCAGCAGACTCAACAAGTCTGTGAGAAAGACAAATTCCGAATGGTCACACTTCAGTCAATTCTGCCCTTCTTACACAAGGACAACTGGATGTGCTCAATAGATCTTCAGGATGCGTACTATCACATAAAAATTCACAGACGCTCCAGAAGGTTTCTCCGCTTTCGGCTGGGGTCCAGTCATTTCCAATTCAGAGCCCTGCCCTTTGGTCTCACTACAGCCCTCAGAGTGTTCACCAAATGTATGGCAGTGGTCACGGCTCACCTGAGACGTCAAGGATTCCAGGTGTTTCCGTATCTCGACGACTGGCTCCTTTCAGCCACCACCAGGCATCAGCTTCTTCAAGCCAGGGATTACACAATAAATCTTTGCACTCAATTGGGCATCTCGATCAACTACGAAATATCCTCCTTATTGCCCTGCCAGTCTATTACCTTCATAGGCGCAAACTTAAACACTGTTCAGATGTCAGCTACCCTCACAGACCAAAGAATCTTAGATATTCAAAGTCACGTGAGGATCATCCTAGCCAGCAAGAAAGTACAAGCCAGAATGGTTCTGAAGGTGTTGGGTCTCATGGCTGCGGCCATTACCCTTCTTCCCCTGGCCCGCTTCTATATGCGCCTTCTTCAATGGATGTTGTTCACTCAGTGGTCTTACCAACAACTTCCGATGCGTCACCAAATACTGGTGACACAGATTTGCAAGAATCATCTTTCTTGGTGGATTACCTCTCCCCAGATTCACCAAGGCAGACCCTTTGTACCCCCAACCCCGGTAGCCACTGTCACTACGGATGCCTCCCTGATCGGGTGGGGGGGGCATTATCAGGGCAGGATGGTTCATGGGACGTGGCAACCGTTCGAATACCACCTGCACATAAATGTCCTAGAGATGAGAGCAGTGCTTTTAACGTTGCAAGCCCTCAACGACTTTCTTCCGTTAGGGACAATTGCAGTCCACACAGACAACATGTCTGTAGTATGGTATATCAACAAACAGGGCGGAACCAAGTCCTACCCCTTGTGTCGAAGCGCTCAGACTTTGGCAATGGGCGATCTCCTCTCATCGGTTTCTGGTAGCAACGCATATCCCTGGGAAAACCAACATTTTAGCGGACAGATTGAGCAGAGATATTCTCATGCCTCACGAGTGGTCTCTCAAACAATCTATAGTGGAGGAGATTTTTCTAGAATGGGGCCGCCCATGTTGCGATCTTTTTGCTACTCCCCAAAACAGCAAATGCCCAGACTTCTTCTCTCTCTTCCCACTGCCAGGCCATCCCCCCAGAGACGCTCTGACCCAGGATTGGCCCTAGGGACTTCTTTATGCCTTTCCTCTGATTCCACAGGTAATCCAGAAAGCCACCGTTTTGAGAGCCAAAATGATTCTCATTGCTCCTTATTGGCCTCGACAAATTTGGTTTCCGTTCCTCCATCGTCACCTTTTGGTGCAGCCGTGGCATCTGGACCCAGTTCCAGTCCTTCTGATTCACCAATCGGGTCAGCTGCACCGGTCTATTCCTTCTCTCAACCTCACAGCATGGTTGCTCCACTTCCTTCCTTAGCCAGGCTTCCTATGATCTCTAATCCCGTTAGAGACATCATAGTAGCTTCCTTAAAATCCTCTACTAGGAGGATTTATACTAGCAAATGGAAACGTTTTTCTTATTGGGCAAAAGGCAAAAATATTGATCCCTTCACTGCTCCAGTACAAGCAGTTTTGGATTTCTTAGTGGAAATTTTTCACGCGGGTTCCTCTTCTTCCACGGTCAAAGTTCAGTTGGCTGCTATCTCGAACTATCATGTCGGGTTCGCAGATCACAACATTATGTCCCACAGGCTTTGTAGAGCCTTCTTGAAAGGAATTTTTCTCCTGAAACCTCCTATCAGGAGTCCTCCTCCTCAATGGGACCTAAATTTAGTGCTGACATCCTTGATTCTTCCTCCCTTCGAGCCAGCTGTTTCATGTTCCCTGAAATTTCTTTCATGGAAAACTTTATTCCTGGTTGCTATTACATCGGCTAGGAGGGTGTCTGAACTTCATGCTCTATCTGTTCGCCCCCCCTATTTAGTCTTCCACAAAGACAGAGTATCATTGAGAACTAATCCGACCTTTTTACCTAAGGTCGCCTCAAAGACTAATTTGAATCAGGCTATTGATCTTCCTGTATTTTTCCCAAACTACTCAAACAGATCGGAACAAAAATTACATTATCTTGATGTTCACCGCCAACTCAAGATATTATTTGGACAGAACAAAACAATTCAGGAAATCCGATCAGCTCTTTGTTTCTTATGCTGATAACAAGAAAGGCCTTCCTGTTTCAAAAGTGACCTTATCTAGATGGCTTTCTTCTGTCATCTCTGAAATTTATCAGCTCAGGGGAAAACAGCTGTGCTCGAAACCTAAGGCGCATTCAACCAGAAGCTTAGCCACTTCCACAGCCTTTCAAGCTAGACTTCCATTAGACACTATTTGTGCAGCAGCTACTTGGGCCACTCCTCATACATTTGTTTCCCATTACAAATTGGATTTGGCCTCCAGGGACAGAGCCAGTTTTGGCTCTACAGTTCTCAAGAGTCTGTTCCATTGAGCCACCCAGGATAGAGGTGCTAGGGACGCGGTCCCATCAAGCAAGAATGAAGGCGAGATTGACA
This sequence comes from Protopterus annectens, assembly GCF_019279795.1. NCBI lineage: Eukaryota > Metazoa > Chordata > Ceratodontiformes > Protopteridae > Protopterus > Protopterus annectens. The sequence goes on along the minus strand of NC_056725.1, from coordinate 160,137,209 downwards.
ACTTAACATTGAGAAGTTATGTACCTACCATAACGTTCCATGTTAGTTGTCTTTTCTCGCCTTCTTTCTTGCGACCCTCCCTCCTTCCCCCAGGCCTGGACAGACTTTTCTCTCTACTGGGAATTAAGTTTCTGAAGGCCATACAGTGCTGGTCTTCCTACCATCCTTCAGGCCTTTTTCTCTCCTTCTTTCTTCCTTTTGGAAGTTATTTATGCTAGGTGCTATTGCCATTTGTCATCAAACGAGATCTGGGTACTTACCGCCTTGCATCATGGGATATGGGGCTGCCTCGAGCTGGTAAAAGTGACTCTCGAGCTTAGCAAGTGCCGAGTCGGAGCCGAGGATCGGCTCCGAACCCATCAAGCAAGAAAGAAGGCGAGAGAAGACAACTAACATGGAACGTTATGGTAGGTACATAACTTCTCATTTCTTCACCTTTGAATATTTTTCCCTGAACTGTTCTGAGAAAGGTGAACATCTGCTGCACTGTGTGGTTATTAATAAACTAATTAGATATTACCTGGATAAAGTCAGAAAAAAAATCTCGGTGGTTTATTTCCTCTTTACCAATGGGCCAACAGGTTTACCAAGAAACCCTTTCCTCCTGGTTATCTCAATGTATTACATTCCTATGTTAGATATGGGACAGTCTTACCATGACAGCAGTGGCCCCCTGTTGGACCTTTTTTTAGGAACTCCTCAGTGGATGATATTATTTAGATGCTGCTTGGTCACCCTTGAATAGCTTTGCAAGTCATTATAAGTTGGGCATTGCTTCAGATCCAGAATGGCCTTTGGAGTTGCAATTGTGAAAAGTGGTGGCCTCTAATGACAAAATAAAGACATCTGGTATCCTGTTCTATAGCTAATAGCTTTATTATTGGAAATTGGGAGTTTTAACTTTATGTAGTCACTGTAACACATTTATTTATTTAACATTTGTTGACCGGGAATGTCCGACTATGTTCCACAGAGCCTGTTTTCAGCGGAGGCCCGGGGAGAAACGCTCCAGATGCATGTCTTTGGAATGTGGGAGGAAACCGGAGTACCCGGAGGAAACCCACGCGAACACAGGGAGAACATGCAAACTCCACACAGAAGGCACCCCAGCCGAGAATCGAACCGGAGAACCTCTTGCTGTGAGGTGACAACGTTAACCGCTGCACCACTGTGCCGCCCATTTCTAATCTTTAACTGATCCCACCCTCTTGTCCTGTACCTCTGGGTCAGTCAGAAGTATTTTAGTTGTTGTATGGCTGTTGTTGGAGACTTGAGAGGTCTGGAGAATGGGGCCTATAACATTTTACATTGTCAGGCAATTTGCTGTTTAGAACTGCAGTTTGGATAAGACCACTCAATTTTTTCTGTCTCCAGGACTCTAGGCCAGCAGGACTGTGGGAGTTTGGCAGTAAAACTTTCCTAGATCATCCAAATCCTTTTTCTCTGCATAATTCTGTGCATAGATGAGCCTCTCTCTCTAGATCTCCCTTATTGCATTTTAGAGCAGTTGCATCTACTGGCTACTCCAGGCCTTCTTTTAAACTAAGAGGTATTCTTTATGTCTGGCATGAGTCATACAAAGTATTATGGGAAAGCGGGTTGAGATCACATTGATACATCAAGCCCCATTGGTAGCCATGTTGTGGAAAACAAGCTAAAATTACAAATGAAGCACTTAGAGTGATTTTGAGGTGTTAAAATAGGTTAGGAAACAGAGTGAAAAAAAGTTTTTGTTTTAGTTCAAGGGTGGAGTTTTCCTTTTAAGTGTGAGTGTATCAGAGGTCTTAAACTGGGACACATTGCTCTGAAGTGTGTAATAAGTAGTTGGGGTGAACAAAAGTGTACAGTCTAGTCCCATGTTAGTGTTCCTGTTGTACTGTTAGGGGAAATTGTGAAATTGTGCAATATTACTGCTGTTTAAATGACTGTCTCACATTGGAGTTAGTAGTGAGGATTGAACCTCCTTAATTACTGACCCAGGGTAGTAAGGGATGTTGCATTATTGTTGGCAGTCTGGTGGGATATTGTCCAAACGTCACACTTCTTATAGTTTAGATGTAAAGTATTCTCTCTCCAGAACTATGCATGCAAGCTGTATGATTGTTTGGGTCAGAAAAGCGCACTCTGCCTTGGGAGTGATGTCTGCGTCTTCATGTAACCCTAAATTGCCTGGTAACTTTAAGACTTTAAGAGCAGCCCAGATTTTTCTTTTTTCTCTGGCTTTTCTTTAAACAAATGTGTCTTTAACCTTGCTCTGTGTGTGTGTGTGTGTGTGTGTGTGTGTGTGTGTGTGTGTGTGTGTGTGTGTGTGTGTGTGTGTGTTCACCTGTACATGACTTCCGACAGACTTCCTGTATTTTGTTCTTAACGGTCAGAAATGTGTTCACTGTTTGACCCTATTACCAGCCCAGTTCTGGTTTCAGGGACAGCTGAGGTCCTGTCTTGGTATACTTTTCAGCCATTGTGATACCACTAATAAGTTCTACCTTAAGCTGTTTTTTGGTGTCTACCAGTGAGTTTTAATAACCACCAAACTTTCTTTCCTCAATGTCTTAACAAATGTCTTGGTCTGTGAAATAATTAGCATTTGATATCTGTGTTCATAACTTGGTTTGGGATCCTTGTATGTTTAAGCTGAACAGTAGTATTTCACCTTCATCCTGTCACCAACTCTGTTCTGGCTTCAGTGTCAGGTGTGGTTACTGTTTGGATTAACTACAATTTTTCTTTCTGGTTTTCTGTCAGCTTTACTTTCCTTGAGTAGGAAAATGTGCAGATGCTGATATTGGTTTGTGCTCATTTTTCACTAATGTAACTCCTTGGGTACTACTAATTCTGATTTTGAACAAAGCATTTCCATTTTGATTTTCCTCATCAGCCTGGTATAGCTTCAATGTTAGATGTGCTTTTATGTCTGTTGGAATTTACCAAGATGGTAATTTCCTATGTTTCGACTTGAGTGCGTTGATCTGATTCAGGAGTCTTCTTGGGCACTCCTCTCCAATTTTGATTGACATCAAGGTCTTTGGCATAATTCCCGTTGCAGGCTTTGACTGTCACTCCAGTGTCCGATATCACCTTGATCTTGAGTTTGGTTCCTTGGCTGTCAGCACCTATCTCGCACTCTCTCTCACTCTGTGTCTCTGGTGCTGATTTGGCGTTGGACAACTTTGCACCCTAGTGGTCATTCTCTCTGGATGCAGCTTCAGAGTTACTGGAACCCTTTCAGCATTGCATTTGTCAGTGCATGTGAATGCTCTTTCAACCATTTCCATAGTTAAACTGTTTGGCAACAGTTTTCCAGTAATATCTGATATTCCTCAATTCCACCCTTGACGAGGTCTTTGTCTCAAAATAATCATTAATGTACTTTCTTGGATCCTGTGATTGTATTATAACTGTAAAATCTCAACAAACCTTGAATGGATGCTACTACTGCTGTCCTTTTGGCAGTCTGAGAATTCATATCCAGTTCCATTGTGTTCCCACTGGTACTTTCTTGGGAATGTGGTTTGATTTCTACTTTTGGCTTCACCTATTTTATTGTGCTTTTCAGTAACCAGCAAATGACCTTTGACTCATTGCCTTTTAGAACAGTGCACATTTACTATCACAGTAGTGAAACTGTCTAGTGACTTGCTTGGCTACTTATTGACCTTATTTTGACTAACTCTGTGCCAGCTGCTCTCTCCCTTCACAAGGTCAAGTGGTGCATTTTAGGTAAAAAAAGTGAGCTTGCCACTGCACTCATATTCTATAGGGAGTGCTGTCAGCAAGCAGGTGTTCTTGGGGTTTGCGTAGCACCTTTAGCTTGACTTTTGTAGTTATTTGTCTTTTTTAAACGAGAAGTATCTGTATTAAATTATAACATATGACAAAGGTAAACATGCATTTATAGAAATGAAAACAAACTATATTGACATAATTTAAGTTGCAAACATTATACATCACTTATAATCTCTCCAGTCATTGTCAGGCTAATATTACATAGCTCATTCAAATCCTGCCTTCTTTTGAATATCTTTCCTCCACCACATGTATTGTTCCCACAGTTCCCATTTTTTCCTATATAATTTGCTCCTACCCTTTTCTAAGATCACAGTTGCAGTAGTTTCTCTGCTACTGTATTCACTACTTTTAGTAAAGTTGGTTTATACTTTTTGATTTCCATTTCTAGTAACTGCTTTTTTAGCAGCCACCATATTTAGACTCAGCAATACCTTACTATGTCTTGGCAATTCAGATTTTGTATCATAGCTCCTTCGTCACACAAATTTTCTCACCAGGTATTTCTGATAGTCTGCAGGGAATCTTTAAAGTCTACTAACTCATTACTTCTTTCCCATCACATCTCCAGCATTTGCTGTGTACTCGAGGAAAAGTTCTTTGGAGTCTACTGGGGTGTAAAAATGCCTATGAAAACACTTCCAAGCAATGATCCTAAATCTTCTAGACTTTGTTGTATATTTGAGAGACATAGATGTATCTCCCCACTGTTTCTTTGTGAATTGCGTATCCAATCTCTCTTCCCAATCCTTTCTAATCTCCTCTGATTCTTAGTTATCGTGCAATATTTTGTATGCTGTGCTAATTTATTTTTTTTTTTTTAACAGCAGCTTCTCTTCTAGATTCTACTAAAATCTCTTATCAGTGCTGGTCTTTTGCTAATGATCCCCCTATTTCTTTCTCTTTGCCAATACTCTGATATTCCCTGATAGGGAAGGCAATCTCTGTCCTGCAGTCCAAATAAGTTTTGGCTTCTTCCTAATCAATTACCATTATTTAAATAATTTTCTGCCTCCTCCTGTCCTAGACTGCATGGAGAACTTATCTATTCTGTAAGCAGGTACATCATGGTTGCATCAGCCTTTTATCTGTATGCTGGCATATTCCTAATTTTATCCAAGAGCTCTTGTCCTCCCTTTCCAGAACAGGGTTGGATTCCCCCTGTAGATCTTCTCTTGGGTATTAAATTCTTGCAAGGTTGTGGGATACCTTGTATAGCCGTGTATATACATATGTGTAGCTATATCTTTGTGTGTGTGTGTGTGTGTGTGTGTGTGTGTGTGTGTGTGTGTGCGCGCGCGCACTTGCGCGTGTGCATGCCATGAATTTTCTTCCATATGCAAAGCTTAGGCATGATTTTCAGAGTTCAGCAAAGTGAACTTCATTGTTGTGGGCTCCCGTTGGTGGTAGTATACCTCTCTTCTTTAAATTATCTGTCTGCTTATTTATGTCTTGGCAGTTTTAGACCACATTACTCTTTTTAAGTTGTAGTACAAACAGTGTCAAGACTTTCTCAGCCAGGCTAAGACTTGGCTGTATTTCACTGCTGGGACAGCTACAAATTCAGTTGGCATTGTAAGATGGTCAGCTTCCCCAGCAAGGCATGGATTATTTGTCAGGGTAACTAGTTAATTGGCAGTGTTATTTCCCCTCCTAATACTGTGTTAGCTTGAGAGAGGGTCATCCATTGCAGCATATGCTGTTCATTTTTTACATGATGCCACAATTTTTGATTTTGAAGGACGTGAGTGATGCACTTGTTAAGAGTCAGGAAGCAGGGAGCCCCAGAGCAGTGCTTTGGAATTGGAACGATGTCTGTCAAAGTTCAGGCAGTGTACTAGTTGAGAGATCAGTTAGTGTTGTGCTATATAATGGAAATTAGTTCTATTGAGCTCTAAAAAATTTAGAGCATAAACCACTGGGTCCAGAACAGCGAGTAGCTCAGTGTCCTGCTTAGTTGTAGGTTAACTTGGGACAGTGACTGCTAAGAAGGTGAAGGCAGTGGAGAAACCAGACCTCAGCTCCATGTAAAGATGCATCTGAGAGAGGGAGTAACAGCAGCCACAGAAGTGGGATGCAAAGTGTGTGGCAAAAATGTGCAACAGTTTTTCTCAAAGAAAAATTGGAGCACTTTACTGAGAAAGTCCCCTGTATGCTTAGACATTCCTGTCAACTTGTTGCTGTCTCCCTCTGTCTCTATCCAAAATGCATCTTGAGTTGCACTTCACTGAAATCTGATTTATAGGTTCATAGGTAGATGTTAGTCTGTCGGCCCAAGGGCCTACGTAAGCCTAGCCAACAAGGTTCCCTGGTTTACGCCACCCAAGAAAGTTATTTTCCTGTCCCACTGTTGAGCAGAGCCACAGAAGTATCCCCGGGGTGTATTTCCTATTTCCCATCCACTCATCAAGGTTTTTCTTGAGTGCTAATGAGGAACTTTGCTTGAAATAGATGGGTAGCTTGTTCCAGAGTATGGGAAGTCTCTGCGACAGGAATCTGTCCCTCCAGCATGTCCTGTTTATTGTGGTGACAAGGTTTAGGTCCCTAGAGCGTGTAGCTCGGAGGGATTGGGATTTCTTTAGGTGTAGCATGTCCAACAGCTCTGGGTTGACATAGTTGTACATTTAGGCAGAGATCACCTCGGAGTAGGCGATATGCTATGGAGTAAAGCTGGAGTTTTTTTGAGACTGTCAGTGTAGGGCATCTGTTTGAGGCCAGTAATCCTCTTTGTGAGGTACTTCTGTGGCCCTTCCAGCTGCTGCAGATGTCTTGTGAGGTACATTCCAAAAGGGGCATTGTACTCTATAATGGGTCTGAATGTCGAGTAGAGGGGAACAATGACCTCTTTTTTTTTCCTGGATGAGAACCTTTTTGTGATGTGTGCCACTTAGAAGGACTTCCTGACTACTGTGGCGATGTGATTATCAAAGGAGAGACTGCTGTCCACCTGGGTCCCAAGGTCATCACACATTCAGTGTTAAGTAGACTGCTGCCTATGTGGTAGTTCATGGGTACAGATTTTTTACCAAATGAGATGACCATGCACTTTTTGGCATCTGTCTCAGTGAGACCCTTCTGTAGGATGCCCACATCATTTGGGGACTCTACTATGGCTCCCAGTTTGCAGTCATCTGTGAACTTTGTTAGCCAGAGGCCTTCTTTGTTGGCCTGTACTTCAGAGAAGTAGATACCAAACAGGAGGGGTCCCAGGACTCAACCCTGTGGTACTCTACTTGTCAAATCTGATTTTGCTTCATTTATAATCTTTTTGCTCTGATTAAAGAATATGTAAGACTTTTTCAAGGTGCAAAGACCTGCTGATGTTCAGGAGCTGAATTTATTCATTACAGTGGACTCTTATGGTAGTACTTATCTCTGCAGTGGTAATATGGTCAGAAGGTGTTGTAGTGCAGGGCTGCTGTCAATCTGAGGTATGGTGATGCATGACTAGATCAAGATACTAGAACTGTAATTCATTATTTTAACAGCCTACATTGTGTGTGATTTGCTTTGCCTTAAATGAGCTACCTTTGGAACAGAAACTTGAGATAACTCTGTACTTATGACTTGAATCTGCAGTTAAGATTAAGCATCTGCAGATCTAATCCATGGTGTATTATCTGTCCAAAATACACTTTGAATAGGTCTCTGTGTTAGTTGCTTAAAGCCATTCTTACATAATTTAGCATCATGTAGGAAGCTGCTGTTAAGCTCACAGTTTAGGTTGAAATCTCTAATGTTTATCACAGTTTATATGAAAAGTCACAAGTAAGACCTGATGATTCTGTTAGCTTGTGAAGGAGGGGGTGGTGGTAAATCAGCACTTACTACCTTGAGTGACTGCACAACTAGGCATTCAAATCTGTCAGTTAATTTTCAGCTTAGTGTAGTTAGAGAAGGTAGAAACGAGCAAACCATTCCTACTCTAGACTAGTCGAAGCATCCCTCCATCAGTTCTGTCTGGTATTGGTAAATGTGTACAGTTTGGATTGATTGTGGAGTAAAATCACCTGTTTTTGAGCAAGGTTTCAGTAAACCCAACTTTGAAAATGCAGTTCAGTAGGGTGTATTTATTTATACCACCCATCGGTTTTCACTGATTGATACTCTTCCTAGTAAAGGATGATGGCACATAAGAGGTTAGGATCACCAACTTCTAGGGTGGTTAAGTGAAGTGCACAGCTTTCGATAAGGGTGAGACCGATAATGCTGCCATTATATTGTAGACGAAACACACAAACATATTTGTACAGTGATCTGGAGAAATCTTGGAAATTCTTGGGGATTGATTGAGCAGGGTGTAAAAAGTCCACTCAATAAGAGAATAGAAATGAGGATAGAAATGTAGCAGGTCCTTATGGGTGAGTGGTAGGAGCTGGCAGAAACCACTTGGTTCCAGCAGCCGCTAGGTTTTAACTAGGCACGTATATTCAGTACTACAAGGGCAAGGTAGTTTGGATTTAAATACGATTGTGATTACACAATTTAGCCACACCTCCTAATAGCACTATTCAGTCTCAGCCTTCTTATAGGTTTTGTACCAAGCGAATGGAGAGCAGGTTCAGTTATTCCCCTGCATAAGGGAGAACCTTCCATTGATCCAGCGAATTAGATAAGTCTGACTTTCCTCCTATGCAAAGCCATGGAAAGACTTGTCCTGCAACTAATCAGTCAGGGAACCTCCAAATACTGGATAAGTCTTGGTTTGGATTTGTCAAGGGCAGGTCATGCTTAATCAACCTGGTGGATTTTTTTTGCAAAGGTCACCAAAGCTATGGATAAAGGCAAAATGATACACACCGCATACCTCGACCTGGCCAAAGTTTTTGACACAGTTCCCCACTCTGGTATAGTAGAAATGCTAAATAAACTGATAAGACCCCTACGTCACCCGCTGGATTGCCACCTGGCTCACAGGAAATTGAAATAGAAACCAGTCACCAGTGAAGTCCCCCTAGGGTTCTGTGCTGGGACGTCTCTTGTTTGGCATGTATGTTTCTGAAGTAAAAGCCAATACTAAAGGGATCTGGCAGACCAAGTTTGTAGATGATTGCAAGCAAGGGGCAGTAACTGAATCCCCAAATGACATAGCCATCCTGCAGGCAGATTTATTTCAAATGAATAACTAGTGCCAGAATTCATGGACTGAAACTAAATGCCAAAAAATACATTATTGTATTCTTTATGAAGTCATCTTACCCAGGGAACTATCACATTGACAGTATGCTCCTAAGAGTTGACCTAGTTTGGGATTTGGGAACTTATTTGGATAGTGACCTAACTTTTGACCAACAAGTGCCTATTAGAACGTCCTTCTGTATTGCACAGCTCATAAACAAAGGGATTGTGTGTAGATCTAGGGATGTCATTGTCTCCCTTTACTCGGCTCTTATTCATCCAGTCATTGAATATAATGCCCCTTTAGGATGTATCTATCTAGGCACATGCAACAACTGGAGTACCTACAGAGATTCCTTATTGAAAGGATAAAAGACCTAAATAACTTGTCCTACATGGACCGACTCCAAGCCCTGTTGCTATACTCTATATCGTACAGACTGCTAAGAGTTGACTTGTGTCTGGCATACAAGGCATCCACCAGCCCATTACTGATGAATTTACTGCATATCAGCAAGTCAGATTGCTTCAGAAATATAGGGATATAAACCTCATCAACAGAATGGTTTGGAGGGGCAGGTATATCTCAGAGGATACTGCTGCTCTGGAATGGGCGCCACATAAAATAAAGTTCAACCCTGTCCATATTCAAGCACAACTTGGATCTATGGATGGGAACAGAAAATTTACCCCAGGTCTGCCCCCTGTACTTCTAATGGACAGAGGCAGTTCCTAAATGCTTTATCCTATACAGGGGTTCACTCGGATTATATATGGTATGATTCTAACTGTTCTCATTAGGGGTAATATATAATTATCCACCGTGGGATGAGTAAGGCCAGTCTATAACCAAATGGGGTAAGTTAACTTGAGCCCAAAGGAAATTAGCTGGGCTTGAAATTGCCCGGAAGGGTAGCTAGCCCAGTACTTTCCTATGAGCCTATAAGAGGAGCAGTAGACTTAACTGTCCTGCTCCGCTGGTGATGAAGACCGCTGCCTTAAGTACTGCACCCTCCAAGATAGAGAAGTCACACTACTGCAGGTATCTTGCATAAGTAGCCATAGCAAACTTAAAAAAAAATAAACCCATGAGAATATCAAGCTCATAAGAAAAGTGCAGGCCTGGTACACATGGAGATGACTATCAAACAATGGATCACTAAAAATAACCATATACTGAAATTGTTACTTAATCTTCAGAACTAGCAGTTTGCTCTGGCCATGTTCATGAAGCTTTTGTTAAATTTGTTTTGCCTATGTATCACCAGTTTTTTGCCTTTGATATATGGGTTTATTTCAAATACATTAATGTGTTTCAAGTTTTGAAAGAGTTCATCACCTGTAGTGACAGTATGCAGAAGTATGTGTAGTAAAGTATTCCCAAAGAATGTGGAAATAGAATTCCCATTGCCAGTTTAATTATCAAATGTCAAGACATGCAGTATAACATGAACCAATGAAATCTAGTAAAAAGGAGCGATTTCACTCTTTGTTCTTAAGCATCCAAGTAGTGGTCCTTTTTCTAGTTAGCCACAGTAATAAGCAAAACAAAATGTGATCCCTGTTATTCATGTAATAGTTCAGTTATGATTACTAATGAGAGATCTGGGAAAGCAGGAAAAAAGTAACAATCCTCAGATCATACAGTGTAAAAATGATGATGTCATTGCCGTTACTAGATGTAAACTATAGACCAGGATGTTAATATACAGTATGAGCAGCATTTGCAGCAAAATGGAATGGAGTATAATTAAAGTGGGGGTTTCTAATGCTTTCTGAGCATAAAAACAATACTAATAGATTCTTAACTGGTACTCCTTTTGTCACAAATGCCTTCTAAGCCATCCTTTAGAAAAGGGACATCGTTATCTCCATGCGTTCAACTTCCATTCCAGTTCCACTTGTAACGCATTGTTTTTCAGGCAACCAGAGATACATGGGCATAACTATATAGAGATCCTCTATAGAGATTTAGGCTCCCCTCACTCACCCTGTTTCTCTTGCCCTTTAGCATTTTTGATTTGTCATTGTATATCAAAGGCCACATAGAAATCTCCAACTTCATGTTGGACAGGACTTTTAGCACTTAAGGAGTGTTTAAGCATTTGTTAGTGGCATTTTTCTTGGCTCTCCCCTTAGGATGCTTTTTATGGGATATTGATGAATTTCAGTTTGCCAGTTGATGGGTTGGGGTAATCTTAGCAGACCTTATTTATTTTTGAAGATACTGTTACTGGTTGCTTTTGGTTAAGCCTTTGCATTTTTTCTGTATTACACACCTCACCTTTCTGCATAATTGCTGATCTTTCATAAATAGAGATCTGAAGTAGTTTCCTTCATTTGATCTTCAACCTGTGGGATACGGATCCGTATTGGATTCAAGCCGGCAATTATTACTAGCATCAGCTCCAGCCACTAAGAAGGAACTTGCTCAGGAGAGTTCCTCTGTCCACCCTCCTGACCAGGAGTCACGGATGATGGACTGCCTAGGGAAGCGGGTGTATGCTTCAGCTACCTTTTCGATCAGGGCACTGAATTACTTGGCCCATATCACTAGACTCCAACTCCTCCCCTTACCCATAATACACCTCCACTGCCTTCCATCCCCAGATCTCGTTTGCCGCGATTTCCTTATACATTGTGTCTTCTGAGCTCCAGCTAGCAGTGGGTTATTTAACTTTCTGCAAGTAAAACATTTCACTTGTTTTTCATCAGATTAGATTAGTTTAGGTACCCCTTCTTCCCTCCCATCGCTTTGGCATTCTGTGTTAGTGTTAGGTGAAAAGTTAGAGTAGTTTGTTCTGTGCTGCCCCTCCCCCTTCAGTGTTGTTCTATAGACTAGCTTGGTGAGTGTGTGTGTGTGTGTGTGTGTGTGTGTGTGTGTGTGTGTGTGTGTGAGTGATCTAAAAATATTCGCCTGTCTTAAGGCTTTCTTTCTCTTAAGTATGGCTGAAAAGCATGTCTTTAAGAGTTACACAGTGTGTTGCCATAAGCTCTCTCCAGCAGATGGCCCACACTCTGTGTGCTGTGCTTGGGTGTGGCCCACTTTAGTGTGGATTGCAACATTTGTGCGGGGTTCAACCCCCATGCCTTAAAGGATAGGAAGGCCAACTTGGCCCTCAAAGGTCTTCTTCCTCCTACCGACTCTCTTTCCTTTTCTTCGGCTTCAGTCACAGTGGCTGCTGTGACTGCCTCTCCCTCTTCTCCTCCTCTGGCTTCTCCTCCCTCCCAGACTGAGACTCAAACTCCTGCATCTAAGCCTGTGGTAGCAGAGCAGAAAAGAGGTAAAGAAAGGCAGAGAGAGTTGAAGATGAGGGAAAAGAGGAAGAGGTCCCCGGACCTCTCTTCACCTAGCAAAACCCATCGAACCTGTGACTTCCCTCGGCTCCAATCTCCAAGGTTCTTCCCGGAGCCGGAGGAGGCATGTCCAGTCTCTCGGGCCTCTGTTCCCCGACCCGTTGGGTCTGAGTCCGTGGCCTCGTCATGGTCAACCCGCTCCTTATCGGGTATGGATCCGGATAAGATGAGGTGCTTTATCTGTACACAGATCCAGATGAGGGTCTTGCCAGCCCCCCGCCCTTTGGAGGGGGGAGCTCCCTTCCTTTCTTTCAACCCATTTCTCCTCCGATCCAATCTTCAGCTTCAGAGTACTCTGATCCGAGGTTGGCCTTGGTCAGGGGGTTGGCGCAGACGATACTAGTTCAGATGCCGATAACTGCCTGGAGTATTTCGGATCTGAGTAGTTCAGATCCGAGCCGCTCTCGGAGCCGGAGCTTGGGTGCCAGATCCGAGGGAGTGGAACCTTTTCCATTGGCTCTGACTATGTCATGCCATGTCCCCTCCCACTGAGCTCTGTCCACCTCGGGCCCGGCTCCGATTCTCGCGACTGACCCAGGGAGACCAGCCTCCTTATTAGCTTCCCAGGAAGTCTGCTCTCCTTCGGCATTCGATGTGGTAGAAAGGGTCCACTCTGTCGGATCGAGACCCCCTGACCACCCCCTCAGATTCCTCCCAGACCCCCACGGCTCTGTCTACAGTCCCCATTGTCTTACCAGAGGGACAGCCCATGCTCAGATCCCCAGAAGGTTCCCCCCGAGGAACAAATAGCTTGCGAGAGCCCCCTGGAGAACCGCACCTGAGATGTGCCTCAAGTATACGTGCAAAAGGAGACACTTGGACTCCCCCGAGTCCCTCACCGAGGACACGGATTTAGATGATGGAGAGGGTTCCCAAAGATCACCTCCCGAGAATGTCTCCTTTGGAGACATCATGGAGATCCTGCGCCAGCGGAGAGGGTGGTCTGTCCCCAAGCCCTCTTCTGATGAGTCTGTCTTCCTGGAGGCTTTCGGCATTGACCCATCTACTTCCTGGGTGTCCCCTCCCATGGATCCTTTAGTGGATTTGGTCACCTCGTGGGCATGGAAGGAAATGGACACCATAGAGCCTATCCCCAAGCGACCCGATAAAATTTTGAGCCTCCCTATTGACAGGCCATCCTGGAATAAGGGCTCCCATGTGGACGCCATGGTGGTAGCAGCAGCCACTAAGAAGGAACTTGCTCAGGAGAGTTCCTCTGTCCACCCTCCTGACCAGGAGTCACGAATGATGGACTGCCTAAGGAAGCGGGTGTATGCCTCAGCTACCTTTTCGATCAGGACATTGAATTACTTGGCCCATACCACTAGACTCCAACGCGACCTATTTAAGGAGCTGGAGGAGTCTCCCCCCCAAGTCCATGTCGCAGGAGGACAAGGCTTCGTTCTCCGCGAGAATTGTCACTCTAAAAGTGGTATCTAATACATCCATGCGACTCCTCTCCTATGCTATGGAAGAAGCGGCTAGGGCGGCTGAGTCTGGCATGTCCATAGGTTCATAGGTAAGTACTAGGCTATCTGCCCGAGGGCATCTATAAGCCTAGCCAGAATGTGTTGGCTTTCGCCGCCCCCTTAGATTAGTTCCCTGTGCCTCGGTCCAGCAGAGCCATTAGTTCCCTGTGCCTCTGATAAGCTCATAGGTTCATGAGGCGTAACACCTGGCTGAGGTTGTGTCAGTTTTCCGAACCTTTAAGGCGTCTTTTGCCAATGCCCCTTATGACAGCTCTAAACTCTTTGGTAAGACCATCAAGGAGAGACTAATCCAGAGTGAGAAGGACGGGAAGACTCTGTCTGCCGTCGGAATCCACTTCTCTAACCCTCAAAGGTCCTTTTCCCGAAACCAGAGAGGGCAAAAGAAGATGTGGTTCTCGAAGTCTCAGTATTCCTGGGACACTCTGGGCTCTTCTTCCCCCAGAGGCAGAGGAGGACAGAATGAATGCCGGCCCAGAGACAGAGGGGATCTGTTGAACTTTGGGTCTCGAGAACCTTTCTCAGACAGACTCAGGCAGCAACCCTGAAGGGTTGCCCAACTGCTCTACTCTGGAGGCAGTCAGGAGATGACTGTCCTTGCACCCAGTGGCATAGGAGTCCATAACAGTGGACCGCAGGGTGCTTCAAATCATATCCAGAGGATATTCTATCCCCTTCGTCGGTTCCCCCATATCTCTCCGACACCTCCCGGACGTTCCACCCATGCAAAGGGAGACAGCAGCACAGGAAATTTCCAAGCTACTAGTAAAAAAGCCATCAAAACCGTCCTCCCAGACCAGTCTGGATCGGGCTTCTGCTCCAGGTTCTTTTTGGTGCCGAAGAAAAAGGGAGACTTGAGGCCCATTCTGAACCTCTGTACCCTGAACCTGTCTGTTGCCAAAGAGAAGTTCCGGATGATCACGCTACAGTCTATCATGCCGTACCTGCAACAGAGCAACTGGATGTGCTCGTTAGACCTCCAGGATGCTTACTATCACATAAAAATGCACAGAAGCTCCAGGAGGTTCCTCTGCTTCTGGCTAGGAGTCAATCATTATCAATTTCGAGACAAACCCTTTGGTCTCACCACAGCCCCCAGGGTGTTTACCAAAGTGATGGTAGTTGTAGTGGCTCCCCTGAGGCTTCAGGGGATTCAGGTCTATCCGTACCGGGACGACTGGCTCCTCACTGCTCCCTCCAGGCATCTACTTTCCCAAACCAGGGATTACTTTCTGACACTTGCCCTGAGTTTGGGCATCACAATCAACACATCCAAATCTCTCCTAGATCCTGTACAGGGGATGGACTACATTGGTGCCGGAATAGATGCTCTTCAGCGCAAAATATTCCTGACCTCGGAGAGAGTTCAAAATCTCAGGATGCATGTTCCCTGATCTACTGTTCTCGTCTCCAAAAGGCGGAGTCCATGTTGAGGGTCCTAGGCTCGATGGTGGTGACCATAACTCTTCCGTGTGCTCAGCTACACATGCAGATTATTCAGTGGGCTCTAGCAGTTCAATGGTCCTTGTTGAAACTGTCATTTATTTATCCTAGCCACCTAAGTCGAGTGTGTCAGTCGTCCCTCGTATGGTTGATGAGCTCTCCGGACATTTTGGAGGGACAACCCTTTGTTCTAGCCCCGGCCCAAACCACAGTGACCACAGATGCCCCCCAACTCGGGTGGGGAGGGCATTGTTTGGGCAGGACAGTCCAAGGCCTGTGGTTCCCCATAGAGACCAGCTTGCATATCAATGTCCTAGAGATGAGGGTGGTCCTTCTAGCATTGCAGGCCCTTCATGCCTTTCTTCCTCTGGGAATGATTGCCATTCAGTCAGACAACATGTTAGTAGCCTGGTATATAAACAAACAGGGAGGGACCAGATCTTACCCCCTTTGTCGCGAGGCCATGAGAGTGTGGGAATGGCCGATCTCCACCGGTCACTTTCTCATTGCAACGGACATTCCGGGATGGTCCAGCATCCTAGCAGACAGGCTAAGTCGGACCATTCTGATGCCTTATGAGTGGTCTCTGAATCTGTCAGTAGCGGAACAGATCTTCAGTGAGTGGGGTCAACCCTGTTGCGATCAATTCGCATCTCCTTCCAATGTGAAGTGCAACAAGTGTTTCTCTCTGAAGCCCCTGCTGGGGGAGTCCCCCAGAGATGCTCTAGTTCATGCTTGGTCTTCTGTATGCTTAACTGCCAGTACCTCTCATTCAGAGGGTTCTGCAGAAAGCTTGTCGACTGGGGAGCAAGGCGATCCTCATTGCCCCATTCTGGCCTCACCAGGTATGGCTTCACTTCCTTTGGTATCACCTTCTGGCTCCACCTTGGATCCTAGATCCCATTCAGGATTAGATCTCCCACACTTCGGAGGTGCCTCTTCCGTGTCTGGACAGCCTGAAGCTCACAGATTGGCTGCTCCAGTTCCTGTAATTGCTAGGACTCCCGGACTGTCCTCCGATCTATTTTGGTAGCTGCTCATAAGTCTTTGACCAGAAAGGTTTACCGCAGCAAGTGGAAGCGTTTTTCCTTCTGGACCTCTCAGAGGGATTTAGACCCTTTCACGGCTCCTATTTCTGCTATTCTTGATTTTCTAGCTGATATTTTCCAACACGGAGCTATTTCTTCAACTGTCAAAGTTCAGTTGGCTGCCATTTCTCATTTTCATGTGGGTGAGAATTCTGCATCCTTAGCATCTTCTAGACTCTCTAAAGCTTTTATCAAAGGCACCTTTTTGCTACACCCTCCCACGGTCAAAGATCCTGTTCCACCATGGGACCTTACTATGGTTCTCCAAGCTCTGGTCGCTCTGCCTTTTGAGCCTGCCGCAACTGCAGATCTAAAATTTTTATCATGGAAAACTGCTTTTCTGGTGGCTATTACCTACTAGAAGGGTTTCAGAATTACAGGCCTTGTCCACCAAACTTCTGTACATGCTTTTTCATAGAGACAGAGTTTCCCTTCGAACCAGTCCATCCTTTCTTCCTAAGGTGGCATCACCAGTCGATATCAGTTGGACTGTAAAATTGCCTGTGTTCTTTCTAAAATTTACGAACAAGATGGGATACAAACTACACATGTTGGATATTCATAGACCGTTACGATTCTATTTATTAGGACAAAAAATTTCCGTAAATCTGATCAATTGTTAGGCTTCCCCAAAAAGGGTTTATAGAAGGAAACAGTCTTCAAGGTCACTCTAGCTAGACTGATTTCTTTATGCATCCTGCAGGTCTATAAGGACAGAGGCATGTTTCCTCCAGGTCAGGTAAAAGCTCATTCCACTAGGTCCATGGCTACGTCTACGGCCTTCTGGTCTAGAGTGTCTTTGGATGACATTTGCTCTGCAGCTACTTGGTTCTCATCTCATAGATTTATTTCTCATTACAAATTGGATTTGACTTCCAGAAGAAGAGCATCCTTTGGTTCTGCGGTGCTCCGGAATATGCCTCCATGAGGGCCTCCCAGGAGTTTTAGTAGCTGAGGACTCTGTCCCACAGGTTGAAGACCAACTGAAGTAAACTACTTCAGATAAAGAAGTTATGTACTTACCCTAACATTCCATCTGAGTAGTTGTACTTCATTTGTCTTCAACCGTCCCTCCCTCCTTCCCCCGGACCTTGGCGCATGATCAGCCTACGGGCTGCAGTATAGGTCACAAGTTTATTATCAGGTCGGGTTCTCAGTACAAGTTCAGCAAACTCTCTGTGGATGGAAGGCAGTGGAGGTGTATTATGGGTAAGGGGAGGAGTCTGGAGCTCGGAGCTGATGCTAGTAATAATTGCCGGCACGGATCCGTATAACACAGGTTGAAGAGAAATTAAGTACAACTACTCAGATGGAACATTATGGTGAGTACATAACTTCTTTCTTTTCTTCTGTACAGATCCCTCATTTGTGTTGAATTTGGTTTTAGAGTTGAACCAGTGAATTCCTGATGTTCTTCGTGTTTCACTGTTGCAGTCCTCACATACAGGTTATCTGGCTCCCGGTAGCCCTTAGTCGGCCTGAATACCAGAGTTGTTGGTATATGACGTCAACAGCTGCCTGTTGTAAAACTGATGTCAGAACGTCAGGTATAAAGGGAGACAGCTGACACCATTTCCTTAGACTTTCTTGCTGCGTAGCCCGAAGCAGATGCAGTTCGCACTAGTGCCAGTCGGTTGTTTACCTTCGTTTTGCTTTCCGACTACCAAGTTGAAGGCGCTTTCAGATAAGTACACAGTTGGGGATCCCCTTTTCTTGCTTTAACGAATGTCAGATAAAGTTAATAACTGTCTTGCCTGTGGAAACGATTCCGCACCGTGATTTCCATTCCTCTTGTATGACTTGTTTGGGCCTTGAGCATGACGTCCCTAACTGTGATCTCTGTGCTTCCTTTAACCCGCGTACCACACCATAGTTAAGATTTTGTATAAGCATTTTGGAATCTGGTCTAAGTTCATCGGTATGGCGTCTTGTGGTCTCCCAACTTTGGATATACCTAGAAAACGCAAAGACAAGGACCGCGACATGCCTAGGGTTAAATCTACTGGTGATGCACCGGTGAAATTGGTCGTCAGCACAATGGTAGTCAGTGAGGTGCTTTTGCAGCCCCTGCAATCTGCAGATTTTCAGCCACAAGCCTCTGCCAAGACCTTTACGGAGTCCTCCATGCCGCAGGCTGCTATTTCATCTTCAGACCCTCCACCTGTAGCCGCCTCAGATGGGTCCGGAGCCGCGTTGTAGGCACCGGCTTCTGATGCCTCTTCTTTTCGACATGAGACCAGAACTAGACCGACTACCTTAGTTCAGCCTTCTGCAGTTGCTAGGCCTCCCGAGTCCCTCCAGATTGCTAGTAAACCTTCCAGCTGCAAACCTACTCGCAAGCAGGCGTCTTTCCCTGATTAGGGGCTCTCATCCCCCCCCCCCCTTCAAAGAGGGCTAGGGAATTATCTCCTGATGTTTTGTCTGTCTCAGATTCTGAGATTTCCAGTATGTCAGCTGCTGAAGAAGGAAATTCTCAACTTTTTTCTGGCTTTGAGGATTCTGATGCTGAGGACTCTGTCCCTTCTGCCTCCCCTCCAGAAGATTTTTCCTTTGGAGATACTTTGAATAATCTTAGGGAGCATTTTAAATGGGAATGTCCGGATTTTCCACAGTCTAAGAAAAAAATCAGGGAATTTTTGAATTTGCCACAGCATAAGCCTCTGGCTATAACTCCAGTTTTGGAAGTTGTGAATGATGTTTTCATGGAAAATTCTTTAACTCCTAATTCTGTTCCTCCTGTCCCCAGAAAACCGGACAGGTATTATAGGGTTCCTGAATCTCATCAATTCCTTTTTAAAAACCCTACTGCTGATCCAGAAATTATTTCTCAAGGCTCCAAGGGTGTTAAGGTTACTATTGCTAAAAACCCTGTGCCTTCTGATAAGGAGTCTAGGGCCTTGGACAGGTGGGGTAAAAAGTCTATACCTCTGCAACTCTTGCCATTAGATCCTGAATTGTCTTTTTTTCACATGCTTAAGTATCAGCAGCATACTTTGGAGGCTATTGAGGCTAAACTTGGAGATATTCCTTCCATGATGGAGAACAAAGATGTACAAGACTTACTGAATTCTGCCACTTTAGTTAATAAGCATTCACTTCATTGTGGTTTTGACACTTTGGAGGCTTCCTGCAGAGGATCAACCACTGGTTCTGTAATTAGAAGGCATGCTTGGCTCAGGGAGCAACCTCTTTCTGAACCTGTTATGTCTAAATTGCTGGATGTTCCTTTGCACAAGGACAATCTTTTTGGTAATAAGGTGGAGGAGGTACTGAAAACGTTGGAGGATAAGGCAAAACCTATGCAAGCTGTAAAATATTTCCTTCAGGTTCAGCCTTCTCGGTTTAGCAGGCATAAGCCACGGTGGTGCAGTGGCAGCATTGTCACCTCACAGCAAGAGGTTCTCCTATTTGATTCTCTGCTGGAGCGCCTTCTGTGTGGTGTCTGCATGTCCTCCCTGAGGTCGAGTGGTGTTCGAAAGACATGTGTGAATGGGCATTCCTTCGTTGAAGTGTGGGCATCGAGCTGGCACCTTGAAACTCTACTGCCAATCATTAGCTGACCAGAGTTCTGCTGTGGCGAACCCCACAGCCGAAAGAACAACATCCTTCCAAGAATTGGTCTTTCCCTGATCTGG
This sequence comes from Protopterus annectens, assembly GCF_019279795.1. Classification (NCBI taxonomy): domain Eukaryota; kingdom Metazoa; phylum Chordata; order Ceratodontiformes; family Protopteridae; genus Protopterus; species Protopterus annectens. The sequence continues at coordinate 160,117,295 of NC_056725.1, read as the reverse complement.
CAAGCAAGGTCGCTCTAGGCCTAGGGGTTTCAGATCTTCCAGAGGGCAGGCTTCTGCCCCTCAAAGGGCTAAACAATGGCATTCTTCTTCTGCTAAATCAGGGAGTTCTAAGCCAGCTTCCCAAACCAAACATTCTCAATGACTCAGGCCTTCTTGTGCCTACCTCTGCAGGCCCTGGGGTTCCTTTGGGGGGGAGGGGTTAGCCAGGTTTGCAGAGGTATGGTCTACCATCACAGATGACAAATGGGTGCTCAGTATAGTAAACCAAGGTTACAGGTTTTACTTTCACACCTTCCCTGTTTTACAAGGGTACCCAGACATACCCAGAACTCTCAGGGCAGAGGTAGAAACTCAAATTTCTTCTTTACTGACTATGGGGGCTATAGAGCCAGTTCCTGCAAATCAGGCAGGCCTAGGTTTTTATTCAAGGCTTTTTCTGTTACCCAATAAAGGGGGCACCTGACGCCCTATTCTAGATCTGTCTATTCTAAATACTGTTTTCTGGTGATTCCCAAATTCAAGATGCTCACCCTTCAACAGTTACTACCAATGCTGGGCAAGGATTCATGGCTGGTAACTTTGTATCTCAAGGAAGCTTATCTGCACATCCCAGTAAGGGAAAGTTGCAGGCAGTTCCTTTGCTTCAGGGCTGGGGAGCAACATTTTCAATTCTCTGCATTGCCCTTTGGCTTATCTACTGCTCCCAGAGATTTCGCCAAATGCCTGGCTCCGGCCATTGCTTTCTGCAGGCAGAGAAACATTCAAATGTATCCTTATCTGGATGACTGTCTCATTCAACCAAACTCCCAAGAACAACTAGAAAAGGATTTGGATTTCGTGAAGAACACACTCACCTCTTTGGGTTACACTCTCAACGAAAAGAAGTCAAAGCTGGATCCTACAAGGGAGATTGTTTTCCTGGGAGCGAGTCTGAATACAGCCACCCAGATGGTATTCCTCCCTCAACAGAAGCAAGAAGATCTTTTGGCTTACTTCATGAACTTGGCAAACATGACCCAGCTCTGTGCAAAGCAATTCCTGCAAGCACTGGTTTCATGGCTTCATGTATTTTGATGATTCCATATGCAAGGCTGCATATGAGAAAACTTCAATGGTACCTCAAGAATCTTTGGTGTCAACACACACAGGACTTAGACTTGATTCTTCCCCTGATTCCCTGTCTACAAATGGAGTTCCTCTGGTGGGCGACAGCCTGTTCTCAGAACAAGGGTCTGCCTTTCTGCCCACCGCCTGCCAGCCAGACTCTCACCACAGATGCCTCAGATGTTGCATGAGGGGCTCATCTGGAAGGCAGGGGTATACAGGGGACTTGGAGCAACCAGCAGATTCATCTGCACATAAACTTAAAAGAATTGATGCAGTGCAGCAGGCCTTGCTGGCTTTCAAGGACCTACTCTACCCTGGGACTGCTGATCAGGACAGACGATACCACAGTCATGTGGTACATCAACAAGCAAGGGTGGGGGACTCGCTCTTACCCCTTGTGCAGACAAAGCATGAGACTATGGTCCATAGCAGCATCCATGGGCTTACGTTTAATAGCCCAGTATCTCCCAGGGAGGCTAAACTCCTTGGCGGATCATTTGAGCAGACATGTTCTGGATCCTCACAAGTGGCAACTGAACAAGGACATTTTCCATCGCATCACTCATCATTGGAGCACCCCACAAGTGGATTTTTTCTCCTCTCACACCAATCATTTCCTTCCAACCTTCTGCACCAGGGAGTTTCACAACAAAGCTTGGAGGGTGGATGCGTTGTCTTTCCCATGGACACATCTCTCAATTTATGCATTCCCTCCTCTGCCTCTTCTTCCCAGAGTGCTGCTAAAAATAAGGGATGAAAAACCAAAGGCTATTCTGATAGCACCAGATTGGCCCAGGCAGCATTGGTATCCCCTCCTGCCCAGCCTTTCACAGGCTCAGCCTTGGCATCTTCCCCTGGTACCAGATCTGTTGGTTCAGGGAGGGGGAAAGTTCCTTCATCCTCATCTTCAAACTCTGCATTTAACTGCCTGGCTAATACTTTAAATCTTTCCCAACAGGTGGTTGAAGTTCTTCATGAGGCCAGGAGGCCTAGCACCAGAAAGTCCCATGCAGATAAATGGAAGAGATTTTGCTCCCGGATGCTGGCTAAAGGAGAAGACTCTTCTCATCCTTCTTTTTCCCTCATTCTTGACTACCTAGCAGGATTGCTTAATGGTGGACTTTCCTTTTCTTCAATCAAAATTCACGCTTCAGCAATTTCAGCTCACTGTTCTTTTGAGCAAACCCATTTTTTCTCACCCCTTGATGAAACAGTTCCTGAGGGGAGCTAGTAATTTTAGACCTCCCAGAAGAGCTCCTAGTCCTGCTTGGGATCTTATTTTTTTCCTGGAAAAACTTACTCTTTCTCCCTTTGAACCAGCTGCCTCTGCAGATTTGAAGTTTTTATCCTGGAAGACTGCTTTCCTTTTAGCTATTACTTCAGCTAGAAGGGTATCTGAGCTGCAAGCCTTAATGGCAGTAGAACCTTTCATTATTTTTCATTCAGATTGGGTTTCTCTGAGAACTAATCCCTCCTTCATGCCTAAGGTAGTTTCCAGCTTAACCCTTAACCAGTCTATTCACCTGCCTACGTTTTTCAACAATCCCCAAAATAAAGGGGAAAGGATTCTGCACTCTCTTGATGTGCATAGACAGCTGAGATTTTACTTAGGACAAAATCCTTTCGAAAATCTGAACAGTTGATTGTTAGTTTTGCTCCTGGGGCTCAGGGTAAAGCTATTTCAAACCAAACCATCTCCAGATGGATTGCTCATTGTATTCACTTTTGTTACCTGCAGCATGGGAAGGTTCCCCCTCAGGGTATTAGGACCCATTCCACTAGAGCAGCCTCTTCCTCTGCAGCCTTTCTGAGAGGTGTGCCTACTAAGGACATTCTAGAAGCAGCTACTTGGTCTTCTGTCTGTACTTTCACAAAGCATTACAATCTACCTTTGTTTTCTAAATCTAGGGCTGGTTTGCCTCTGCAGTTTTGCAGGGCCTTCTTACCAACCCTTAATCTGTGATCCTTCCTCCCCCTTTGTCTTTTTCCTGGGCTTTGAGAATCAACCCATATGTGTGAGGACTGCAACCGTGAAACACGAAGAACAAAGTACAGTTGTGTATGCTTACCATAAATGTAGATGTTCGACTGCATTCACTGTTGCAGTCCTGGTTCCCCACCCTCCATTCCCCCTTTTTTCCTAAGGCACAGACTCTATATATTTTTATTTTTTATTATGACGTGTCCATGGTGCTACCTTCCTGGGTTAGCCTTCTTTTGGGGGCTCCTGACAGTTAAGGCAAGAAAAACTGAGGAAATAGCGTTGACTGCCTCCCTTTATACCTGACGTTCTGACAGTTTTACAACTGGCGTCAGCCGACGTCCTATACCAAGGACTCTCTGGTATTCGGGCCGACTGATGGCTACCGGGAGCTGGATAACCCATATGTGAGGACTGCAACAGTGAATACACTCGAACATCTACATTTATGGTAAGTGTACGCAACTGTACTTTTCTTGCCACCCCCCCCACGTTGCCTTGCCCTGTGTTAGATGTGCAGTTTCTGCATGCTTTGATTACTTGTATGCAACTCTGGTGTTCTGTGGATATGAGAAAACATTTTTAAAAATGACGTTCAGTTTTCAGAAAAGTTAAACTGCATCTCTAAGTGGCTTTCAGGTTATAGTCTTTTACTCTGACAAACCACCTCTAAGGCTGTCCAAAGTACAGTTTAGCCAGGTGTTCTGTGCTTCCACTGATTTCTTCTACAGTATTTCATTGGGAAGCTTTTGTATGACTACCTTTTGGTCATCTCTCTAACTTCACGAAACACTACATACCGCATCCGATTTCTTGATCCAAGCCTTTCTTCAGGGCAGCCGTTCTCTATACACTGTCACGCAAGATGTTCACCAAAGATAATGTAACTTTCTTGCAAGGCTATTTGGTATCTTGCTTATGGACATTCGGTTGATCTTAACTGTGTTTTATGGTTTACTTTTTTGCTTATCAGACTGTATTGTTTTCTTGTACTTCCCTGGCTGAGCCTGAAAATGGTCCACGAGACTCGGTGTTCTATCCTGGTTAACAAACAACAATAAAATGAAATCTATCCTTTCACTTCCATCAGCCCGAACTGCAAATTATGTGCACTTGCTGAGATGCTGGATCTTTGCGTAGAAGGTCTGGCTGTAGGGGTGCTCCCACCCTCCTTTCCCATTCCTCGTCTTTCTCATTCCTTGGAATCAATTGTTTTACTTGATCAAAGCTTTTCATTTGCACAGGAACTGGAGATTTCCTGAAAGGTTATGCATTATGAGAACTTGGAATGAGGTTTGTAGCCTAGGAAGAGAAAATTATGTGATTTGAGCAGTCTTAATACCAGCAACAGCAGTCTTAGCAGAGCTCCTAAAGGCACAACAATAATATAAGTAACAAAAGGATAAAGATAAACACACGCATCATAAAATATGTAGTTGTGTTTTGTTATGTTCATGTAGCAGTGGCTTTTTGCCCTCACTTATTCAGTTTTTGTTATTGTTGGGTGCTCATTGTTTTTAATGCAGCATAGTCTAAAAACCTAGATTAACTTTAAACTTCCGTATAGCCATTGGCTGCTTTGTACTTTCTTAATGCAGTGTTCTGCCATTTTGTCTCTTGTTTAACTTTTACTTATTTACTTATGATCAGTCTGATATGCTTTTTGTTATGTGGAATCTGCATTAATTAACTGTGAAAACAATTTGGCTGTTTCCTTAGCTTTATGGCGTATGTAACATCCACTGTAATTAAACCCTAAATATATTTTATAAAAAACAATTATTTTGTTATCTTTTCAGGTAAATGTTTTGTTTTAAACTCGTACTTTGTGTATTTGGCACTGAAGTGTGAAACATATTGCATGATGTTTGTAACTGTACACAGCTTATCACAAAGCACTCTCTCTATTTTCTGTAAAACAATTGGGTTCTTATTTTAGCCATGTATGTACAGAAATTTCTGCCACAGGCACTTAAATCTAAGCACATAACTGACGAGTACAAATGTGTACAGGTCAAAGTATGAGACGGATGGTTAAAACAGTACACAGTGAGACTAGAATCTTAAATCTAAGCACATAACTGACAAGTACAAATGTATACAGGTCAAAGTACGAGAAGGATGGTTAAAACAGTACACAGTGAGACTAGAATATTCTGCATTCTACTCTTTACTACACAGATACATGCGTCTTGTAAATAATGAGCTTGTACTAGGATTAAAAGTAGCACTCTGCATGCATTTAGTGCTGTAAATGAATAGAGCCAGACATGTCTTTGTCTTTCGGCTTTTCCCGGTTATGGGTCGCCACAGCAGAATGCCGGTCCGCTAATGATTGGCAGTGGATTTTTACGATGCCGATTTGCCAGCCTGAAGCCCAGCCTTCAAAGAAGGCACCTACCTGCATAGCTTTAAACGTCACTCTACCACCAGGCGGACATGCAGACTCCACACACAAGGCGCTCCAGCCGAGAATCGAACGAGAGAACCTCTTGCTGTGAGGCGGCAATGCTAACCGCTGCACCACCGCGGCTATATGAATAGAGCCAGACATACAGTGGATATAAAAAGTGTACACGCCCCTGTTAAAATGCCAGGTTTTTGTGATATAAAAAAATGAGACCACGATAAATTATTTTAAGGGATTTCCTTCTTCCTCAGCATAGGCCTTTGGCTATACCTCCTGTACTAGACATTGTTGATGTGTTTTCAGAATCCAGTATGGCCCCTGATTCCCTGCCACTGCCCCCTTGTAAGCCAGACAGATACTACAGGGTTCCTAACGACCACAAATTCCTTTTCAAAAATCCTGTTGCGGACCCTGAAACCATTTTTCAGGGGCCCAAGGGCATTAAGGCTTCTACTGCTAAAAATCCAACCCCTTCTGATAGACTCCAGGGTGCTGGATAGATGGGGTAAAAAGGTTTATACTTCTGCAACCTTGGCAATCAGGGCTTTAAACTGTCAATTCCATATACTAAAATATCAACAGCATATCATGGGACTGCTTAAACAGAAAATTATGTTGATTTCTGGCTGTGTGGAAAATAAGGATTTACAGGATTTATTGCATTCAGATGAACAAGTTGGAAAAATACTTTGCAATGTGGTTTTGATTCTTTGGAGGCCTCTTGTAGGGCTGCTGTTACTGGGTCTGTGCTTAGAAGGCATGTTTGGCTTAAGGAGCAATCTCTGCCTGACCATGTTAAAGCAAAATTGTTGGATGCTCCTTTGCAGCAGGACCGTCTGTTTGGCAATAAGGCTGAAGAAGTTCTAAAAAAGATGGAAGATAAAGCTAAATCTATGCAAACTGTGAAGAATTTTTTTACAAGTACAACCTCCAAGATTTAGTAGGCACTGGCCTACTAAGAACTGGTCCTTTCCAGTTCCTTCCAGATCCACTCAAGCCAGACCCAGACATTCCAAAAGTACCATGTTTCAGTCCCAAGGGACTTTCAGGACTAAGCAATGAGGTGCCTCTGCTTCCAAATATGGAAACAAAAAGACACCTCCCTATGGTAAACAGTCTTAATGACTTTCCTTTAAAATTACCAAGCACTTGCCTCTTAGCCGCCCCTTTGGGGGGAAAACTGGCTCTTCATGCAAAAAACTGGCAACTTATAACGCAGGACAAATGGGTTTTAAATATAGTGTACCAGGGATACAGATTTCATTTCCACATGTTGCCAACTCCAAACGGATGGCCAGACCTGCCCCCAAATCAGTGGGCAGAGGCTCAGAAACAAGTACTTTCCCTCTTAAACATGGGGGGGGGGTTATTCAGCTAGTCAGCTAGTACCAGAAGAGGAAAAGGGACAAGGTTTCTATTCCAGACTTTTCCTGGTACCCAGAAAAGACAAATCACAGCGTCCAATTCTGGACCCGTCTACTCTAAACACCTTTCTGGACATTCCAAAATCCAAGATGCTGACTCTTCACCAGTTACTTCCTATGCTAGGCAAAGATGTCTGGTTGGCAACTCTAGTTTTAAAAGAGGCTTACCTGCATATCCCAATCAGGGAATCTTGCAGAAGATACCTCCGCTTCAAAGCAGGCTACTTGCTTGATCAGTTCTCTGCACTGCCCTTTGTAAATACCCTGGGCGCAGTAGATAAGCCAAAGTGCCTGGCTCCAGTAATTGCATTTTGCAGGCAAAGAAATATTCAAATATATCCATACCTGACCGATTGTCTAATTCAAAGAGAAAACAAGGCCATTCTTCTAAAACATCTGGCATTTGTGAAAAGGGTTCTAACTTGTCTAGGGTACACCATAAACAAAATGAAATCACAACTGGTACCCTCTCAAAATATTACATTCCTGGGTGCAAGCTTGAATGCAACTGCCCAGATGGTTTTCCTTACCCACAAAAGCAAATTATTTTGGTGACTTTCTTCAAACAGGTGGCCACAAAAACCCCTGCTATCTGCAAGACAAATACTGCAAGCCTTGGGGTTCATGGCCTCCTGCATTCTTCTAATTCCATATGCACGACTGCATATGAGGAAACTTCAGTGGTACTTAAATTTATGGAGTCAACATTGTCACAGCCTGGAAACAATGATTCCTATCATACCTTGCCTGCAACTAGAGTTCCTATGGGCAGAGGCCTGCCACCAAAACAAGGGACTGCCATTCACACCACCCCTGCTGCCCAAACCCTAACTACAGAAGCATCAGACTATGCTTGGGGGGCTCATCTGGCAGGGAAATGCATTCAGGGCAAATGGTGCCCAATTCAAATGCACCTTCATATCAATCAAAAAGAAATGCTAGCTGTACAGAATGCACTGACAGCCTTCAAGGACTACCTTCATCCAGGACAACTAATGGTAAAGACAGACAACACCACAGTTATGTGATACATAAACAAGCAGGGGGGCGGTACACATTCCTACCCCCTCTGCAGACTAGCCATGACATTGTGGAACACTGCCTTGAGCTATCAAGTACAACTACAAGCTCAATTCCTGCCAGGAAAGATGAATCTTTTGGCAGATGAACTAAGCAGAAATCTCATAGACCCACACGAATGGAAACTGGAACCAAGGAATTTCAACATGTTGACACACAAATGGGGGAGCCCAGACATAGATCGTTTTGCTTCACCCCAGAACTACCAATTGGACAAATTTTGCACAAGAACTCCTCCCAAAAAAGCCTGGAAAGTGGATGCTCTGTCCTTCAGCTGGGAAAACCTATCAGTCTATGCCTTTCCCCCCTCTGCCTCTGCTCTCCAAAGTTTTATTAAAAGTCAAACGGGACAAACCAAAAATGATTTTGATTGCTCCAGACTGGCCTCGCCAACACTGGTACCCACTCCTATGTAGTCTGTCAGAAATTTCTCCATGGCACCTGTCTCAGACACCTTCCTTACTGGTTCAACAGAACAACCAAATTCTGCACCCTCAGCTCCAAACATTGAATCGTACAGCTTGGCTAACCACTTAAATTCCCCCTTAGCATCCCTCAGTAAACATGTGATGGATGCCATTTTGGAGGCAAGAAGACCTAGTATTGGAAAATCTCATGCAGACAAATGGAAAAGATTCTGTGCCTGGAACCAGTCCCAAGGAATGAGCACAGCAGCGCTCAGTTTACCTCAGATTTTGCAATACTTAACTGAGATGCTTCACAAGGGCCTGTCTTTTTCTTCCATAAACATCCATGCCTCAGCCATTTCAGATCATTACAACACAAACCCCCCCCCCTTCTTTCATCCTCTGCTAAAGCAGTATCTCAGAGGGACCAAAAACTTGAGGCTACCCAGGAGAGCTCCAACCCCTGCCTGGGACCTTAACTTTGTGTTGTAGAAACTCACTCTTCCTCCTTTCGAGCCAGCTGCTACTGCAGACTTAAAATTCCTTTCCTGGAAAGTAGCCTTCCTTTTAGCAATCACTTCGGCTATAAGGATTTCTGAATTACAGGCCCTTATGGCAGTGGAGCCTTTCATCATCTTTCATGCGGACAGTGTTTCACTCAGGACCAACCCATCTTTCATGCCCAAGGTGGTATCCAGTTTGGCTTCATTTGCCAACTTTCTTTCCCAATCCACAGAACAAGGGGGAGTGAATTCTGCATTCATTGGATGTACACAGACAACTTAGATTTTACTTGGACAGGACTAAATCTTGAAGAAAATCTGAACAACTGCTGGTAGCATTTGCTGCAAGGGCAGAGGGAAAGGCTATTTCAAAGCAAACCATTTCCAAATGGATAAGCCATTATATTCATTTCTGCTATAAGCACCATGGAAAACCTATTCCCCAGGGGATCAGATCCCATTCCACCAGGGCTGCATCTACTTCTACAGCCTTTCTCAGAGGTGTTCCTACCAGGGATAATTCTAGAAGCTGCTACCTGGAGTTCAGTTCATACTTTCAACAAGCACTGTCATTTACCAATTTTCTCTAAATCCAGAGCTGGCTTTGCCACTGCTGTTTTGCAGGGCCTTATAGCTGGTGTTAATGCTGTATAAATCCATCCTCCCAACCATAGCTTTGGGAATCTACCCAAATGTAATGATTGCAACAGTGAAACATGAAGAACATAGTACAGTTGTGTACACTTACCATAAATGTAGATGTTCGAGTGTATTCACTGTTGCAGTCCTGGTTACCCTCCCTCCAGCCCCCTGTTTTTTCTCTTACTATGCCTCTCCTTTCTTTTACTACACTTAAAGGCCTTTTTGGTGTATTTGCTTTTGTTTGGAGGTATATATTTTTGTGTCTTAAATTATTTATATATTTTGCTCCCCATTTGGGGGGCACCTGACATCTGAGGCGAGAAACTGATGTAATGGTGTCGGCTGCGTGTTTTATACCCCTGACGTCCTGACGTCATGGAAGAAGGGACAGCAACCGACGCAGGACCCAAGACTTTGTTAATCAGGCCGACTGAGGGCAACCTGCCAGCAGATTTCCCAAATATAATGACTGCAACAGTGAATACACTCGAAGATCTACATTTATGGTAAGTGTACACAGCTGTACTTTCTAATGCTTGGTACTTCAGCTTTTTACTAGGAAGGGACAATACTGATAGGTACTCTTACTCTTTCCAAACCTTTCTAATTCATTTCATAGTCATAATCCTGACTTAACCCCTGTTTTTACTGGGCAGCCTGTTGACAAGTACAGCACTGCAGATTGATCACTTACGTCTAACGGTCTGCACATTGATAGTAAACCAGACTGGACTGCGAGATTCTCAAAGCATTAGACATTTTACATAAAAATTGGGATATACTAACTAGCAGCCAGGAAGTTTTTAATAGGCTTGGATCTACCCCGATTTTTTCTTACAAAAAACCCCAAAAACTTTAAGATTCATGTTTGAAAACCGGGATTCACAGTTTTTATGGTCTCCAGTTATTAATGATAGTTAACACAGCAAGAATGTTTTCTTGTGGAACCTGTGTAGCTTGTGCATACATTTTAGAAGGCACTAGTTTTATTTTCAAACATAATTTCTCAGCTTCTTTTCAGAAGCATTTTGACTGTAAATCTTTATTTGTAGTGTACGCTGCTACATGTGGTTCGTGCTCTTCTTTTTATGTTGGGAAAACCATTCGCAAATTGTCTGCAAGAATTAAAAAGCACTGTGCGGCAATCAGAAATTTAGACTTGCAAAATGCTCTAGCCAAGCATTGCCTACATTGCCAGAATTTTACTTGCTTTAAATTTATTATACTGGAAAAAGTTAATCAATTCTTTGGAGATGCAAACACTTATTTAGAGGTCAGGGAATTATTATGGCAACTGAGACTTAATGTGGACTCCCCACCTGGTCTGAATGAAAATTTAAATATCAAGTGTGCACTTAAATGGGGCCACTGATTATAAATACATTATTAATATGAAGTCTCTTATTTTACATATATTAAGGCTCTTGTGTTATAGCTTGTGTGATGTTTACTCTACTAACTGATACAAGTCATTCATTTCTATAACTACCTAGTGACAGAATTCTATTACTGGTCCACTTCAGATTGTTTTCACTTGGAAAAGTCTTTATTGGATTGTTTTAAATATAGCAATATGTTTCAAATGTAAATTGATGTTTATTGGCTAATTGATTCTTAGGAACTGCCTTATTTGTGTCATATTTATATGCTGTTCTGATTTTAATAAAGGATGAAAGCGCCAAGTACCGGCTCCTTGTTATTTTGTCCTGTGTTATAAGATTTTGTTTATTGTATGCAGTCTTTTTGAAGTTTTTTTACTATATTTTTTGTGATAACTTTTATTGCATAAACTGACAAACAGGCTTTGTATCATGCAGGGGAAAGCAAATTGTTGTCCATACTGCTTACTAGTCATCGGTCCCCTTCCATCCAACTGGCCCATTTCTCTCCCTCATTACTACAAGTTGAGGGGCAGCCTGGAGGTGACCTAGTTTAGGCAGCCATCAGGAGAATGTACCAGGTTTCTAACCTCCATAGGTCATGGTACTTTATCTCTCCAGCGTTAGATATCCAATGGGAGTGTCTGCGAGAATTTGTCCTTCCCCTTCCACAAATGACATAATCCTTCATGTCTGCACTCCCCCTCTCCAAGCCACAGCTCCAGTGTGATCTCTGTGAGGACAGTTTTGAGGGAACGAGTGTCTGGACATGCTCCCAGCCTCTGTCCCTCAGAAGAGAGGTGAGCTAACACCGTTGTCACTATTTCCTTCCTTTCAGAATGCCAGCTCCAGTAGGTGGCTGAGCTGCTGTTTAAATTTTAGATGTCTATGTAATTATTTGACTTTATAATTCTATCCCGTTGGAGGTGATATGTGAAAACAAATTTGTCATTTGCTGGCATTTTCATTGGCGTCTTTGAGATGTTCTGGTTATGTTAATGGGAATTAGATAATGGATGGATTGAGAAATTTGCTGGGGTGGAGATGTTTAGTTGTGACTATTTAGAAAGCTCTCCTAGAACTTCAAAAGACAAATTATGGTGATGTGTGCAATGCATTTTGCTATACTAATGCCTTTTGTGCAAGTATTCCACAGGGAGCTGGGATTAAGTTTGACCCCCCCCACCCCCCGAAAAAGATTTAGATTCCTGGGGAAAGAATGTACATTTCTTATCTCTCTCCACTTGATAACTTATTCCCTTTATAGCTCTATCCTACATTCTCTGTCTCTCTCTCTCTCTCCCCCTTTCTCGACTCTCTACCCACTCCACTTATTCTCATCGTAATTTTCCTGCTTGGATCCATGCAGTAAATCAGTTTTGTTACTCCCCTTCAATGTTTTTTTTTTCCACAATAGATGGGTGTGTCTACTTAACTCACAACACACTAAGCAAATTGTGCATTATCCACTGTATGTAAATGGTTTGCCATTTGTATGTATTTTCAACTATTTTTATGTATAAAGTGTTCATATGTACTTTCAATTGCTGTACTTTATACTAGACTTGTATTATATTAGATGTTTTGTTTTATATCTATTGGATTGTTTCTTCTGCCAGCTTTGTTGACTTGGGTCTCCTGAGGCAGTATAGCAACTATACTTGACTACTCACTACTGTACTAGAGTGAGTTATCTACATCAAGAATCTTGAATCCTTGCTCTTTTGCACTTGAAACAGTAACAAAAGAGATTATAAACTCATCCGCCACTATTCATGCACATAGTACTGCTAGTCATAGTACACCTCCAATACGTAAATCAACATAAGTGGAGGTTCTCTCAAAAAAACTTAGAAACACCAGAGGCCTCCAAAACAAAGCTACAACTAATACAGCTCCCACAGAACCCAAGACACGAGGCAACACCAGTGTCTCCCATACCAAGCCCTTAATGCATAACACTCAAAAACAAATTTTCCTGTCATTGGATACTCCACAGTGAGACACATGGATGTCCTACTCAGTATGTTGGATAAGGAGAAAATCATGGTCAGCCACCTGTCTGGTACCAGGATTCATCAGCTCATGCTTGCTCTCAGGTCTCTCTGCAACAAGTATCATTATGACTCTGTCATAGCTGATGTTGGAATGAATGACCTGAGATGTACCTCATTTGGCTATATGAAGAGTGACATGATTGTGCTCTGTTTCCCAGGCATATATATCCCTAACCCTGAGCAGCATATTACCCTCCCCTAGAATGATGGGACAGTATAAACAAAAAAAAATATCAATTTCAGTAATTGGCTTAGTTTTTGGTGTCATTCAAAGGGGGTCCGGTATCTGTTAGCCTGGGTTGGACATGATTGACCAACCTTGCTGCTTTGCTAGAGACTATTTCCACCTGGCACCACTAGGCTTTTGGCTGTTGGCAAAGGCTCTTGCTTCCCCCATAGTCCCTTTGTTTAAACAAGGTTTCAAAAACAAAATTGCCAACATGAAAGTTGCCAGCCATACCAAAATAAGGGTTATGCTGCTAAATGCTAGGAGCTTAAACCAGAAGCTTCACACCCTGGAAGCACTTCTATCACTGGAGGATGTAAATGTCTGTGCAGTCACAGAAACCTGGTTCAAGGCCTTTGAGTACCCTGGCCTTGCAAGGCTACAATGCCTTCCACACCTTAAGACAGCAAAACAAATGTGTGAGAACCAAAGGAGGTGGTGTTTCTACCTATATTAGAGATTTCATCTCCCGACTAGTTAGACTGAACAACTCCATGGAGTTACTCCAAGTTCATATTACTATGGGTAAGACCCCCATTCAAGTCATAGCTAGCTGTAGATCCCGCTCCATGGATCATGATGCGCATGAGACCTACTTGACCAAACTGGAGTCAATTCAAATATTGCAAAACACTGTAGTCATGGGGGATTAAAATTATCCCGTTGTCAACTAGGAAACCTACTCTAGCCTTAACTCAGTAATGCAAAAGTTCCTTGACCTTGTTAACTCAAATGCCTTAGAACAAATTATTCAAACCCCAACAAGAGGAATAAACATACTAGATCTGGTCCTCACTAACATGACAAACAGATGCACCACCGCAACTGTCAGGCCCTAATTAGTCTTATCTGACCACAAATCAGTTGCCTTCGAACTGGCACTAACACCAGAATTCGCAGAAGGCAAAGTCTGACTAAAAAACTTCAAAGCAAACTGTATCCTCCTAGGGAAAGTTATAAATGCATTCCAAGCCCCACTCTCAGCTGAAAGTTGTAACTACACCAAAGCTTACACTAAAGCCCTGTACAGTCCCGTGTATAAGTGTAGAGATTTGGCTATTCCACAGAGAATCAAAGCCAGAGCCCCAAATAAAAACAAACCACCCTGGTGGGCATCCAGGATCAATGAACTTTACAACAAATGCAAAAAAAGTTGTTTTCTAAGAAAACTAAGGCAAGGCCCCAACAATGGAAAAGCACCCTCCTCAGCCTCAACAGGCAAATAAGACAGCATGTCAAATCCCCTAAGGGTAACTTTGAGAAAAACTTGGCAGTCACAGTGAAGGATAACCATAAGGCCTTTTACAGCTATGTATATAGCCTAAAAAGTAGACCCAAGCATGTGCTGAACTAATGACTAACCCTATCACACACACACACTGATCCCGCAGAGCTAGCAAACCAGCTAGTGGACAGATATGGTGAAAATCTCACTCCCTTATCCCCGCCATATTTATCACAAACTTTACCCCCAACCCACCCCACCTCATCCTACGTATCCGAAGGGCAGGTCATTAAAGCCTGGTCTAAGGCAAAAAACACAGCCTCTGTGGGACCAGACGGCATCTCAGGCTGTCTTCTAAACAAACAAACATGAGCAAGCATCACCATTAAGTACCCTGTTCAGTCACCGCCTGACCACAGACTTTGTTCCTGTGGAATGGACAACAGCAGCAGTTATTCCCCTCCACAGAGGTGTGGCATAGCAGCAGACCCAGGGAATTATAGACCCATACGTCTGACCAACCTTATCTGCAAAACCATGAAATGTATCCTGGACCTGCTAATCAATGACATAGGCTACCTCCAAACCCTGGATCCGATCCAATTTGGCTTCATTAAGGGCAGATTCTGCCTGTTAAACCTGGTGGACTTCTTTAAAGTGTGACCAGGGCCATTGACGACTTGGCAAAGGCCTTTGACACGCTCCCACACTCACGCATTACCAATAAACTTGGCAAACTGAATGTAAACCCCTTTGTTGTAAGATGGGGTTGCAACTGGCTCACAAACCAGTCACACACTATCAAAGTGGGTGACTCCACATCAACCAGCAGACCTGTCACCAATGGGGTGCCACAAGGGTCAGTGCTGGGCCCCCTACTGTTTTTTATACACTTGTCAGACATTCAGGCCAAAACTAAGGGGCCTTGGCTTACCATGTTTGAGGACGACTGCAAACTGGGTGCAGATATTGAATCCCCAAATGATGTCTGTATACTTCAGGAGGGTCTCATGCAGACCAATGACTGGTGTCTTAGTCAGTCTCAAACTGAATGCAAAGAAATGCATTATCCTTCCCATTGGTAAAAACAGTGTCCTTTCACACTATCAAATTAAAAAGAATATCCTATGTACCTACGAAGTGGTAAGAGATCTAGGATCACAAGTAGACTGTGACCTTAACTTTGACCACCATGTGTTTACTGTAGTAAGGAAGGATTTCTATGTAGCACACTTGATGAGTAAAGGCGTCACCTCTAGAGCAAAGGAGATTGTAACTCCTCTACTCGTCACTAATCAGGTCCCTAATTAAGTATAACTCCCCTTTCAGCATGTACCATACAAAGCACCTGCAGCAATTGAAGAGAACAGAGGTTTCTAAGAACAAGGAGCTCCAGTATGTGCCTTACACAGACTGAAGTCCGTCACTATACTCCGTATTGTATAGACTTCTTAGGGGAGACTTGTGCCTGGCTCCAGAGCAATCTCCAACCCAAACCTAGTGAATTTGCTGCAAATTCTTAAATCAAACTGGACTAGCGCTTCCCATTCCAGGGACCTAAATATGGGCTGCGAGTTGAATAGGATGTGCTGGAGGAACAGATTTGTCTCCCAGCCACTGCCGCGTTTTTGAAATAGGCTGCCAGTTCATGTGAAGCAGAACACCTCTGACACTGTTCAAGAGCGACCTGGACTAGTGAATGGGGCACTGTAAATTCTTATTGGGGTTAATGCCAACAACTCTCCTGGACATGCGCAGCCATTACTAAATACAGTCGTTGGTATTGACTGCAGTATCTGTGGTATTACATTTGGATGAAATTGCTAGGCTTGAAATGACCTTCCGGTCAATAGACTAGTAAACTCCTTTGATACACATTCAGAAAAAATATATAATAGGTGGAAGCAGTAGCTTTTTTTTATCATCAAGGCTATGCTATCCATATGGTCTTGCAATGCAAATGGCTTTATAGGTATGTTCAAAAAGGAAAGAGTATTAAACTATACTAAAAAATGTGGAGTGAAAATAGCAATGCTGTAGGAGGCACATCGGGACAGAAACGAGTATGTGAATTTGACAAAGGATTTTGGGACGAATATTCAGCAGAATGTCAAGGGCAATGCAAAAGGGAAGTAATTATACTATTTGCAAAATGGGCTACAAACCTGATGGAAAAGGAAAAACAATGACCGATTTGTAGTAGTAAGGGGCTGTTGGCAAGGGGGGAGGATTACGCTGTTGTGTATTTGTGTTCACCAAAATTGCTGTTGTGGAGCTTAAGAATATTTAGAGAGAAAGTATTTAGATTTCATTTGAGAATATTATTTATAGGTGGGGACTGGAACCTGATTTGTAATGATGAAGATGCATCAGAGGAACCTAGAATGGGAAAATAAGAGGGCAGATTTCTGAAGAAATTTAGGAAAATTTGTTATGAAAGATATGAATTCAGTAGTAGGAATGCTGACATAATTTGCATATTCTTCATGGTACAATAACTGGGCTGGACTAGATAAATTGTTTCACAGGGACATGTGGATTTAAATGAAAGCTTCATCACACATCCAATAACTATTTTAGATCATGTACTGATAAAAAAAAATTGAAATAAAAATGCAGGGTAGAGTAGTAAAAATGAGACCTTGGCACTTTCCCACCTTCCTTTTAAAAAGAAAATTTAAGGCATGGGTAGTGAACATTGTTAGTTATTACAGAAGATGGAAATATCTTCAGTATGAAAAAGCAAAATTGAGAACAGCCCACAAAAGAAATACGTAAGCAGCACACCCTCCTGTCTCAAGTTGAATAATGCACCAGCACGACACCAGGAAATGAAACACACACTCAGTAGTAGCAAGTCATAAAAATACACAACGGTTAAGCGCTTTCATCCACCAGGGACTTCTTCAGAACACTAAATAAAACTACTACCAGCCTTAAATACAAAATGAGCATTAATTAATTAAAAATTCACATGATGTGAATTTTTAATTAATTAATGCTCATTTTGTATTTAAGGCTGGTAGTAGTTTTATTTAGTGTTCTGAAGAAGTCCCTGGTGGATGAAAGCGCTTAACCGTTGTGTATTTTTATGACTTGCTACTACTGAGTGTGTGTTTCATCAACTGGATTAAAGTTTGAGCTTTTATTTCCTGGTGTCGTGCTGGTGCATTATTCAACTTGAGACAGGAGGGTGTGCTGCTTAAATATCTTCAGTAGTTGTAGCTAGTGAGTGGGATAAAAGGAAAATGGAGTTTAAAAATATAGTAGAAATAAGGCAGGTATTTTTAAGAAATTATAGGCATTATTTAGAGGGACTCGCAAAGGTTAAAGTACTGCAGAATAAGGGGAATGTCCCGGACCAGAATAATGGGAATATCTCCGAAATAAAACTGGCACAGAGTGTTAAAGAGAAAATAAGGGAGTATCTGCATAATATGCATGAGTTTAGACATATTACTGTTAACTGTTTTCAATATATTAACTCCAGAGCACAAAGTACAATGAATTGGGTAACAAAGTAGAAAAGACTAACTTAAGAAGCTTATTACAAGAAAAATAACCAGAGATCCTGTAGAGGTATTGCAGATATTTCAGAAATTTTATGAAAATTTGTATAAAGCAGAGCAATGTAGAAATCCATAAATATTTCCTTTTTTGTTCTTTCTTGACCGAAGATAGAGGTAGATGCAGCTGAACAGCTAACATTTAAGATAGGAGGAAATGAAATGAAAACGGTGATGTATAATCAATCTTCAGGAAGTCTCCAGGAATAGATGGCATTCCTGTGGAAGTTTGGAAGCTAGGAGGGAAGGAAGTGAAGATCTGGAAGGTTTTGTTTAACAGTAATTAAAAAGGGGGGTAGCACGAATACCTTGGAAGAACTGTGGTGACTTTATTACCCAAAGACAGTAAAGACCCATGAGAACTAACTTCCTAAGACCAATTTTAAACCATGATTATAAAATATTTGCCTATACTAACTAAAAGAATGGTAAAAGTGTTGCCAAAATTGATGTAGATTAGCTTGGTTTTGTGGAGGGATGGCAACTGATGGCAACCATTTGACAAAATTAATAGAACAATGATGATCCTCAGGGAAGCAGAATGTAAGAAAATTCCACTTTGTTGGAGTAAGCTGGGATTTTGAGTAGGGCAATAGACTCATTTGCATTCCGTGATACAATATTAAGGCTAATTAGGAGGATATATGAAGGATTGTAGGCAAGAATTAAAGTGTGAGGGTTCTTCTCTGATAAGGTGTGTTTGAGCAAAGGAACCAGGCAGGAGTGTCCTCTTTCCCCTTTATTTACTTTATGTTTAGAGCCATTTACAAGAAAATAAGGGCCTCAGAAATGCAAGGATATAATTAATATGATAATCAAGAAAAGCTGGCTTTATTTGTAGATATTTTGTTCTGATAAATCCAGAAAACGACATCTCAGTTTTGTGGAACATTTTGAGACTTTCATGTGTTTTCGGAATAAAGTGTTAGTAACAATAATTTATGGCTGTAGCCTTTGTTTTATGTACTCGCACATGAATTGGTTTGACAATACCCATATTTGTGGGGACACAGTAAGATGAAGTATTAGGAGTATGGATTAAAAAAGCTTCTGTTATGGCTGCTAAGGATACACAAAAGATAATGCAAAAAACAGAAACTGAAGCCAGTTTGTAGATATGGGTAGTCTGATACAAGCGGTGAAAATACTTTTGTGTCTTTAGAATTATACCTGGTCCATATATAAAACCATCATCCAGAGGAGAAATTGTGGACAATTTGAGTTGAAGGAATTCATTTGTGAGGCGGAGAGGATAAAGATAAAGTGGAATAAGTTGATCCAGTAGAGCAAGGTGGTTTAGGATCATCTAATTTGAAATTATATTTTAGAGCTACACAGTTAAGGCTCACATACTTATCAGAAGCATAAGGTTTATAATTTTAACTGGAAAGAGATGATGAAGCAGGGGGAAGTTCAAGACTTGGAGAGTTGGGTTTTGGATGCAGATCGATAACCATACTTACTTTTCTGTTAATGGAGCAACAGTCGTTGCCATAAAAGTACCGCGCATTCGTGTATGCAAAAGTATAAACAGTTGAAATGGTACTTTTTAAACAATATGGTGATATTAATACAATAATACTTGGTAATTATTGAAAGCAATCATTACGAGCTTTTAGTATTTGGTTTACTGTTTAGACTCTCAGTTGTAAAATCCTGGGCTAAGCCTAGGTCACTGCCCTACACTAGCCAAGGCAGCAATCATTATGCACTTTTAATGTTTTCTTCACTCTTCATACTGTAGGTTGTAAAATCCCGGGCTAAGCCTAGATTGTTCAGTATAGGTCACTGATGTACACTGGCCAATGCACAAATGTGCTAAAAGGGAACACCATGACACTTGCATCATCGGAATAACTGACTTTGTTAAAATACGAGGGCAAAGAAGTGCTCCAAACCTAGCCAAATCCTATTGTTTACTCACGTAATCAAGTACTGTAATAAGTCTCCAAAAATCAAACTTTGCTAAAGCAACTTAATCAGGAACACATTACATTTACGTCTGCTACTGCAATCTTTATGTGCCACACAACCTCAAACTATAACACAGATACAGAAAAAAAAATCAAGTAGCGGGTAAGACATTTGGTCCTGTGCTATCTGATTTTTATTGAAAACACCCATTAACTGCTGTTCACCAGTGAGACTTGCTCAGTCACAGTTCATTAATAGAGCACAGCTGTCCAATTTCACTTTAGCAAGTATGGCATGATCCCTATCTTTCCAGATGAGGAACAAACAGGCAAAACAGAACATCTATACTTTTTTGATGGCAAAAAAATGTTTACGAAATGTTAACATTGGAAGTTTTATAAACCTTTTCTTTGTGCAAAAGAGAACTGTTACTGATCAAACTGTGAAACTATTCCTCAGAATAAGGTATGGGTAAGAATCGAGGTCAAGAAAGCTGTTGCCCTGTTAATGGGAAAGTACCGAATTTTGTATTCATAAAGTAACTTGGTATTTTAAGGATCAAGTCAACATGAGAAAGGGGATTTTTGCCGATGATTACTGCAAGTAGTGGTGCAGAAAATAGGGAAGATGGAGCTGGAATTTATTGGAGAAAACTGGCAAAGGAACCAAGGTATTGGGAGCAAATCAGAGAGGGAAAGGAAATAGACTGGGATGAGGCTGAGACTATATTCGGACTGTAGGTTAGCAATTGCCTTCCCTACCAAGGATAAATATATGCAAAGAGAAAAGGGATAGGGGAATCTCAAGTTAAAGACCTGCTGTGGTGAAATTTTTCATTGAATTTGAAACAGAAGCTGCTGTTAGATAGAGCATATAGAATAGTGTATGATGACTTTAAAAAATCAATCATAGGAGTTTAGAAATTACTGGGAAGAGACTGGAAAAAGTAATTTACGAGAAAACAATAAGACATATGTATGGCTCCCAAGTGGGCAACAAAGTCCAGAAGGTTTAGGATCTCTGCTTGGAAGTGTTTGCATGTTTTTTTTTTTTTAATATCCTAAGTAGACTTGAAAAGAATTCCTCCCCAGGAAGAAGGTAAATATTGGAGGTGTGATTGGGATGAAGAGGTAACTGGAAGCATACGTTTTGGAGAGTGTAATGAGTTGACAGATTTTTAAAAATTCCTCAGAGTGCTTTGTCAGAAAGATTGGGTGAGCAAATGGCCGTAACTAAGGAAATGATTCTTTGAACTGGGACCCAGGATCTGAATTGCCTTGTCATAGTAAGGTGTCATTAAGTTTGATTTTGTAGGCTGCCAAAAAATGAATTTAGATTTATTGACATTTGTTTACAGGGAAAGTCCAACTGGGTAAGAAATAAAAAATAAACATTTTCAGTGGTCCATGGAGAAAAGCTCCAAAGAGTTAAATAACATCAACTAAGACACTAGTGCAAATGTAATTAAAAATAAAAATGTATGTATACATACAGTTGATGGTGGATCCAATAAAGGATGAGGAGACACCAGTGATGTAGAAATCAAAAGATGATTAAACTTAACAGTCAGTGTATACAAAAATATTAGGCATATAGTGTACTATGCTAGGAAACAAAAATACAATTCCATCTTGAGAGGGGGGAGGGCAGGTGTTGAAAGATATAGAGATAGTATGATGGCAAAATGGAAATCAAAGTCTAAACCAACTGTATTTGAAGTGCTGAATATTATAAAAGAGAAGGAAGAACAATTTTCTTAGTATTCTTTACTTACCATAGTTGGTAGTTTCTTTTCACCATCTTTACCTTTTTCAGATTTACCATTGTTGGTATTTCTGTCTCCTTCACTTAAAAAAATTAATGCTTTTTTTTTGTTGCCGTTTAATGTTAGGTAGTTTTTGCATTAGTTCTCTAAAGTCAAATAATACTTTTTTTTGTTACATTTTCCAGTATGGATGATAAGCAGACTGGTCTTAAGAAAAGCACTTCTTGTGGGCATAAGATTCTCAACTCTGAAGCCCACAGGGAGTATGTTTATTGTATGGGCCCAGCACATCTTGATGCTTCTTGTTCTTTATGCAGCCTTTAATGTCCGAGCTCTAAGTGATCGGAGGAACAAGTTGATTTTAAGAGACCTCCTTCCGGCCTTAGCTGCTTCTACAGGTTCTTCTCCTTCAGAGGCTCAAACCCCCTTTCAAAAATCGAAGGAGCCCAGGGAACACTGTAAATGCTGAAAAGGAGGCACTTTGATTCCCTGCAAGAATCTCTCACAGAAGACACCGATTTTCATGAAGGGGGGAAGGGTCTCCCAGATCACTACTGGAAGATATTTAATTTGCGGATATCTTAGAGAGCCTTTACCAAAAAGGTGGTTGGTCTTCCCAAACCCTTTCCTAGGAGGAGTCTATATTCTTGGATGTCTTCGGGTCTGGACTGTCTACATCTTGGGTTGCCAACCCACCCCCATGGATGAGCTTGTAGACCTTGCTGGTCTCCTGCAGGGCATAGAAGGAACTGCACTCTGTGGAACCAATCCCCAAATGCCCTGACAGTTTTGAGTGCCCCTGCTGATAGTACTGGAATGAAAAGGAGGCACTTTGATTCCCTGCAAGAATCTCTCACAGAAGACACCAATTTTCATGAAGGGGAAGGGTCTTACAGATCACTACTGGAAGATATTTCATTTGCGGACATCTTAGAGAGCCTTTACCAAAAAGGTGGTTGGTCTTCCCAAACCCTTTCCTAGGAGGAGTCTGTATTCTTGGATGTCTTCGTGTCTGGACCGTCTACATCTTGGGTTGCCACCCCACCCCCATGGATGAGCTTGTAGACCTTGCTTGTCTCCTGCAGGGCATAGAAGGAACTGCACTCTGTGGAACCAATCCCCAAATGCCCTGACAATTTTGAGTGCCCCTGCTGATAGTACTGGACTAAACAGATTCCTGTAGGTGCCATGGTTGTTGCAGCAGCCACCAAAAAGGAGCTGGGGAGTCTAGGGCCTTGAACAGGTTTAAGAAGTGAGTATATGCTTCAGCAACATTTTCCTAGCTTTCATTGAACACAGGACACATTTTACCAGATTACAGAAGTACTTGATAAAGGAACTCTAATTCTGCCCCACAGACCATGTCCGCAGAGGAACAGAAGTCCTTTTCCTCAGAAATGGCTACCCCTACAATCAGTTACGAAAACATCCGTGAGATTAATCTTGCATACAGCTGAAGGTACTTCAAGGGCAACTGGTTCAGGCATAGCCATAAAGAGACCTGGCTGAATGCGAGTGTGTGATTTTTGTGGAACCTTTCAAGGTGTCCTTCATCAATGCTTCCTTTGATGGATCTTATTTGGCCCCACCAAGAAAGAAACCCTTTTCCACAGTGAACAGGACAGAAAGACCTTGCCTGCCATCGGAATCCGTTTCTTTACCCGCAGAGACATTTGTCTAAGAATCAACTGTGTTGGAAGATGTGGTTCTGGAAATTTCAAGGCCCTCTTCAAGAATCGTGGAGATTTTTCCCTCTGAGGAGGGGAGGATAGCTACAATGGTAGATGTCACCCATATGGCAGAGGTCTGCAGAACCAAGGATCTCAAGATTGAACAAATCCTTTTGTCGCTCCTGAAAGGTTACACTGTTGTCCCTCTCTGGAGGCAGTCGAGGGTGCTTATCCTTGCAACTTAATGCCTGGATAGCTATCACAAATGATTCTTGGGTGCAAAGATCATATCCAGAAGATACTTCATTCCCTTTTCCTAACCTCTCCAGAAGAAAAATGCTTCTATGTCCCACCCAATCAGAGTTTGCAGATCTAGAAATTCAAAAGCTGCTAAACAAGAGGCAGACCAAAGAGGATCCAGAATTTACTCAAGGTTCTTTAGTGCCAAAGAAAACTGGGAACCTGAGACCTATTTTGGATCTCCATTATCTAAATCAGTTTGTAAAAAATTTCAAATTTCAGATGGTCACAATTCAGTCCGTTCTGCCTTTCCTACAGAAGGATGACTGGATGTGCGCAGTCCATCTTTACGCATAGGATGACTGGATGTGCGCAGTCCATCTTCACGATGCGTACTATCACATCAAAATGAACAAGCGCTCTCAAAGATGCTTGCACTGCTGGCTGGGATCCAGGCATTATCTGGTCAGAGCCCTGCCCTTCAGTCTTTGCACAGCCCCCAGGGTGTTCAACAAATGCATGTCAGCAGTTGCAGCTCGCCTGAGACTGCTTGGATTCAGAGCATTTCTCTATTTAGATGACTGGCTCCTTACCACATGACAGTCCATCTACTCATAAAGGCCAAGGACTGTTTACTCCAGCTATCTCACTTGCTGGGAATCGCCATCAATATGCACAAATCACAACTTCAACCAGTTTGAGGCTTGAAGTTTATAGGGGATTGCTTGGACACGGTCCATTTCTCTAGCTGCCCCAAAATGGTCTTCTTACATTGAAGATACATGCCAGACAGATTCTTGCTCTTCCTTCTCCCCTAGCAAATCTGGTTCTGAAAGAAACTCTAGGGTCGATGGCTGCTGCAACTATTTTAATTCCTACTGCTGGCCTCCACATGAGAATTCTTCAGTGGACCCTAGCAGTTCAATGGTCATTTCATCTGTGACAGTGTGAGGTATTGCCAGCTATGCCAGAAGTAGGGCAGTGGATGTCTGGAATTTTAAGAATTACATGTCATTCGTATATCTAACTGATTGGTACAGATGCTTGTGTTTAAAATGTGCCAACAGTGTGTCTTGCTGGATAGAAAGAAATACTTGTATGTCAGACTGTACTATAACTAATGAAATTTAATATTGTACCAGAAGTTACTGCAAGAGAAGAGGTTAAGCTCCGCTCCAGCTAACTGTGAAAAATGGTATGGAATTGAATTACTTAATTTAGGCCATAAAAATTTATCTCAGTTCTGATTGCAGCCAGAAACGAAATATCTGTGCCAGCGAATGGTTTATTAGCTCCTGTAGGAAGAGTGGAAGTGTTTTATTTTATGACTTCCAGAAGCTGCAACAGATCTTAACAAAGCTGTGTGTGTGTATATTATTGACACGTGCAAGATTCTGGGTCACTTGCTAGGAAAGGGGGGATAGTATGGTAACCCAAAGTCAGATGACCAGATTATTGTGATGTAATTCTGTAATCCAGGGCAAAAATGATGTTATAACACTAGATGGGACTGAAGTCTCATAGCAGTCTGTTTTTGTAACTTGACAAAGATAGAGCTCTCACCCAGTTCATCTTACCTTGCTCTAGTAGGTGACCAGAGAATAGTAATTCATTAGATCAGAAAAATATAGTGAGATTAGTTGAGTACTGTTCATAGGTGTGTACTAGGCTAATAGCCCTGTAGCCTTTACAAACCTAGCCCATAGAAGTGCCCTGGCATGTGCTTGATGCAGAGAGCTGTTTTGTCTGTATCTGGTGTGAATCTATTCATCTGTGTTATAATATTTCCTGTGATTGAAACTCTGGTGTTTATAACTCTGGTGTTTATTCTAAGTAGATGTTTTGTATTTTCATTTTATTTTATTATTTATTATTAAATATATATTTAAACTTTTTATTGTGGCTGGTCCTTTAGAGAATATTTTAGCCTTTCAGGACATGTATATCTATTTGGTGATTCTGTGGCCACACCTGAAAGCCTTACTGCATTGGTCAAACACTACCATTTGTATTAATATTAATTTCATCAAGTATAATTGTGTACCCTTGTAAGAGCCTTAGAGTAGCTGGGTTTGGAGGGTCTGATGGCAGTAATTACCTTATAGTCTGGGCAGAAGGGGGCATAGCTAGTCAGTCTGTGCCAGACTTTCCCAGGTAGGTTTGTGTGTGTGTGTGTGTGTGTGTGTGTGTGTGTGTGTGTGTGTGTGTGTGTGTGTGTGTGTGTGTGAGAGAAAATCAAGTCTTAGAGCGTATGTCAGCTGCTTGTTGCAGGAACATGAAGCACTGGTTTCACTGAGAGGGTGCTGGAAGACTAGGTTTGGACACTTGACTGAGGACTGAGCTCTATAGCTCTGCCAGTTGGGAATCTTATTGGGGACCTTGAGGGAGACTGCGAGACCCAGACCCCGGATTGTGTATTCCCAGTGTGCTCTTAAGGGAAATCATGCTTGATGCAGAGAGCTGCATTAGAAAATTCTCTGTGTATCTGTTTTTGTTCCAAGTGAACGTCCCTCTCCAGTGTCAGTGGTGAGGATTCAAGCTCCTTGATTACTAGCCCAGACGGGGGACGTCACATCATCATCCGTTAAGACATCCAATAAAATTGTCAGGCTTGAAGAAAGTTTCTTTGGTGGATTCACTCCAAGGAGATTCTGTCAATGATGTCCATTTATCCTTCCTCTTCTGAATGCCACATTGACTATGGACGACTCCCATTTGGCACGGAGGGGGGCATTCCTTTGGATGGACTGTTTAAGGCATGTGGTCCCCACAAAAGACCAGTTTGCATATCAGTGTTGTAGAGATGAGAGCGGTGCTGCTATTGTTGCAGGCCTTTGAGCTTTTCTCCCTTCTTGGGGACTATTGCATTACAAACTGACATGTAGTCCGGTACATCAACAAACAAAGGGGAATCAGCTCTTACCATCTTTTGTTGAGAAGCAATGAGAGTGTGGCAATGGGTGATGTCATCCAACTGCTTTCTGTAGCAATCCAGTTTCCAGGGAAATCCAACGTTCTTGGAGACAGACTCAGCAGGATCATCCTCATGCTTTACAAGTGGTCTCTCAACCAATTAGTAGCGAATAAGATCTTCCACAAATGGGATCAATCTTGCTGTGACATGTTTGCCTCTCCCCTTAACAACAAATGCATCAGGTTCTTTGCCCTCATCCCACCTTGGAGACGGTCACCGAGAGATGCTGTAGTCCATGTTGGGCCCTCCAGTCTCTCTTATACTTATCCTTCCCTGCCTCTCATCCCCAAGTTTCTTTAGAAAGTACTTTGATCGAAGAGCGCAGTAACCCTCATTGCTCCCTTCTAGCCCTGACAGGTGTGGTTCCCCTTCCTTTGGTTTCAATTACTGTGTCCCCCTTGGATGCTGGATCCCAGTCTAGACCTCCCATCTCACCCATCAGGACAGATTCACCCCAGTGTTGCAGGCCTCTGGTTGACAGCATGGTTTCTCCAATTCTGATGATGGCTAGACATTCCAGGCTTTTCTCCCCAGTTTGAAAAGTCCTAGTCTCATCTCATAAACCTTTGACTAGAAAAATTTGTAAAAGTAAATGGAAAGGTTTTCCTTTTGGGCTCATCTGAGAGCGTTTGATCCTTTTACCACCCCACTTCCAGCTGTTTTAGTTTTTCTTGCCTTGATTTTTCAAGACGGAGCAGGTTTTTCCACTATTAAAGTTCATTTAGCAGCCAATTCGAGCCATCACAAAGGAGATAATGCTTCTTCTTTAGTATCTTCTAAATTATGTAAAGCTTTTCTTAAGGGTACCTTTTTACTTAGACCTACAATAAAGGACCCTACTCCTTCTTGGGACCTCACTATGGTTTTGCACACTTTAGTACTTTCTGCCTTTGAACCATCAAATAAAGCAGATCTAAAGTTTCTTTCCTGGAAAACTGTCTTCCTGGTGACTATAACTTCTACAAAACGAGTATCTGAACTCCAGGCACCATCTTCCAAACCACCTTATTTGATCTCACAAAAACAGGATTACTTTATGCACCAATTCTTCCTTTCTATCAAATGTTGCCTCTGAAACCAACCTCAGTCAAGTCATCAATTTGCTAGTTTTCTTCCCCAAATTAAGGAGAATGTACCCTTCATCTTTATGTACAAGGACAACTTAGTTTTTACCTTCACAGGGCCAAGGAATTTAGAAAAAAATATCAATTATATGCCTCCTTTACTAGTAATAAATTGGGAAAACCAGTTTCAAAAACTACACTCGCTAAATAGATAACACATTATATTTCCTCTGTTTATTGCGTGAGAGGCATAACCTTACCAAAACAGCCAAAAGCGCATTCAACCAGGTCAAAGTCTACATCGGCTGCTTTCTGGGCTAGAGCCTCTGTTGATATTTGTGCAGCTGCCACTTGGTCTAATACCCACACCCATACCTTTATTGCTCATTGCAAATTGGACATAATCTCCAGAAGTAGAGCAGCTTTTGGTTCTGCAGTTCTCCAGAACATCCTGCCATGAGGGCCACTCAATCTTACTGTAGCTGGGGACTCTGATCTGTTTGTTGGGGAAAGAATGAAAATGACAACATCAGATAAAGAAGTTACATACTCACCATAACATTCCATCTGTGTTGTCCATTTTTCATTCTTCCTCCACTTCCCTACCTCCTTTCCCCTGTCAATGTCTTTGGGATGAATCTAATGCAATTGTTGATGGGAACCATAGTTCCTGTTTGAGCTCCTGATCCTTCAGCTATCACTTTTCTCTTAGCTTTGTTGTATTTTTGACAGTGTTGTATAAAATAGCAGCAAACTCTATCTGAGGTATTGCAGTAGTCAGGGGCATTATGGCTAAAGGAAGAGCTTGAGCATCAGATCCTAGAGTCTATAGATGATGGTAGAGTTGGGTCCTAGGGTCAGATCCAAACCCATTTGTTAGGGAAGAATGAAAATGGACAACACAGATGGAACATTATGGCAAGTACATAACTTTTTTTTTTTTCTTTTTCTTTTTAGTCTGTATTTTTATGTCTTAATTACTTGTTTAATAAAGGTGTTTAAAAAGGATTTGTGGAGTTTTTTGGAGTTTCTGTGACTATTTCTGGGATATAGTTAGCACTAAATCTCTCTGCACACAAGTTCGTTATCGCTTTTGGGTCAGCATGGGTAATAACTTTCTTGATAGTTCAAAGCATTTTTGATGTTCTTTCTCAATTTTATAATTCAATTAAAGAAGGGTTTTTAATTATTCTTGTCTTTCAATTCTAGTTTTAATTCAGTGTTTTGTCGTGGCCTTTCTGACTGCTAGATAGATACAGTTGTGGAGGTGAAAGTGGATTTTGGTTGTACAAGTGGAAGCTAAAGCTGCATACAGGCTGCTGAAAGTACAGTCAAACCTGGACAGCATGTCATAGAAGTTGAATATGCTTGTATGTTTAGCGTCCATAAATTCATTTGATTACAGTGGTAGAATTAGTAACCTAAAAGGGAGAATGTTAATAATCTGTGGTCTGAGTTAACTAGAGAAGGATGTACTGTAAGCATGGTGCACTTTGGAATGTTGGTAAGGACTAGGTCCAGAATGTTCTGACCTGTAGTGGGCTGGTTAGCTGTTTAATTCTGAGGATTATCATTTATTAGTTCCAGGAACCTTTGGGTATACCCAACATTTGAGGTGAAAGTACAGTAGTAGTTCGAAGGATAATTGAAATGTTTCAATGCAAAGATGCAAAGAGTTCAGTGAAAATCTCTAGGAATCTGTGGTGTGCTGGGGACATGGATGGTGTCCTGTAGACTGCAATTTTTAATTACATCTCTCTGTGTAATTCAGTTACAAATGGCTGAAGTTAACTGATTAAAGCTGGTAAAGTCTGTTAGCTTCTGTCCTTGTAGAGTGACACTGCCATTAACTAGTGTGATACAGTTGACTTATTTTGTATGCTGAGTAATTTTAACCTTTTATATGTGCCAAACTGGACATTTGTATTACTATAAAAGCAAAAAGAGGTGGTGGCACTGAAAAAAGTATTACAGGGCTCTCCAGGAATTCACTGTGTGCGCGCGCGTGTGTAAATAAATATATGTAATACACACGCACATATATCTATGCAGTAAGCCAACATTTAATGTTGATAAAATAATGTTGCAAAGCTCCTCTTTGACAGTGAAGAGAGTAGGGTCAGCCACACATATTGAAAGTTTATATGGATGCAGCAATTTCTGATAACAGCCTAAGGCAGCAGTGTAAATTTGATGTGTGTTCTTAAACCTGTTCTTGATGTACCCATCAGAAAAGGTGCTCCCAAGATATTTATTCCCTGCCTGTAACTGCCTGGCTTCTTTTCTGATATGGCTAGTAATTCGTTTTTTGTAGACTGGGGATTAAAAATTGTATCATCCTGTGTGAAACCAAGTATAAGAAAGATATACAAGAAATGGACATATCTGGCAGTTTGGGACACTGTCAAGAGGTTGGATCCGTTCTCATTACCTCATCACCTATATATATGTTAACATTTCCTCCCTCACATTTTTACAGTTGGGTTTAGTTATCCTTTTAATGAAGTCCATGTGGTTGCTGTTTACACTTTCATTGGGGCCCTGATTCATTTTTTGGCTTGAAGAGTGTAAAGCCTTGAAGGTCCCTTTTTGATGAGTCTACCACAGTAAACCCTAGTATCTCCTTTAGACTTGTAATGTGCCACTGTTCCTCTGCAGCTTTCTAAATATATTGATTAGTATTTAAAGTACTGACTTCTTTCCAGCAATTTCCAAGACTTACTCTATTAGAGCTTTAGCTCCCACAGTAGCATTTTTTTTCAGAAATGTAGCCCTTGATTAGATTGTAGCAGCTACAAAGTCTTGTCAGTACCTTTGGATAGCAAAACAGACTGGTTTCCTTTGGGGCTACATTTTCAAAGGATGTTTGTATGAGGGAGACCCCACAGTAGGACTAGTTAAGGACACTATCCTGGTTGTTATCTGATGAGAAAATGATGTACTTGCTATAACTGTAGGTCAAGATCAGCTGGTTCATCCATGTTAAGATACTACTTTTCCCTCCTTGGCAAAGAAAGCTTCTTGTTTATCATTCAAATTCATGTGGCTAACTTTACATCTGGAATGGCCAAGAACCATGGAACATTATAGGATAAGTGGAGGATACTTGATAGCCTGGAAGGGTTTTGTATGCTGAAGTAGTCCTGCTGCCCGTGCCCTTGTTCCTTTATTGTTACCCTTGTCATTGTAAAGGTATGACTTTTGTTTATATATGATTACAAGTTAACTCGTTATAGCCTAGTGATGTCTCTGGGCATTTTTGCAGTTGCATCCTACTGACACCCCTAGGCATTAAAAATTGCTTGGTCATAATTCCAAAGCTGTGCTTCATACAAAGTTCGAGATTTCATCTTAAAGCTTATACAGTGACAAACATCCCTGTATTAATATTTGAACTCTGCCTAGTGCAGATAAAGAAACACATTTTTTGTGTTCTGTTTATTTGTAGTGTAATATTTTTTCATATTACCAAAAGCATAGCTGTCTCCGCTAGTACCCTCTGCTGGTCCCATAAAATAGATCCTCAGCTCCTCAATTGTTCAAGTTAAGAACAGAAGCAAGCTTTTTGCACTACCCAATTTATTCACCCTCCCCCCAAAAGTTTAAGTGCAGAGCAAAAAAAAAAAAAAAAAAAAAAAAAAAGCTTTTGCTTCTACCAGACCAGATACAGCACATGCCAACATGTCCTCCACCCCAACCATTCAAGACCTGTTTTCGGGCCCTGCCTCCCCTTCCTCGCATATTTGAAAGAAATTTTTTTACCTCTAGAAAACTGTAGGGTTGCCACCTTTTTAAATGCCCAAAGTGGGACATTTTTGGTACAAACATCAGATTGTGCAGGCCAAAACATACTCACGGCCAGTACAAAGGACAGAACTCGCCTTTTTTGCCTAAATAAAAGGTTATTCTTGTAGCATTTTACTTGCTTATTCTGTTTCTTATAACATTTAGGTGTTTCAGATACAGAATAACTGTTTTATGCAACTATCGCATAAAACACAGGAACTAATTTCGTCCTAAAATCTCAGGACAATTCCCATTTTTACACTTTTTTAGCAGGACGCAACTGCCCAAACAGGGACTGTGCCTCGCAAAGTGGGACAGGTGGTAACCCTAGAAAACTGCTCACAACAAATGTCGACAGTTGTTGAAGTTTATACCCTGCCTGCCCG
Source organism: Protopterus annectens (assembly GCF_019279795.1). Taxonomy (NCBI): domain Eukaryota; kingdom Metazoa; phylum Chordata; order Ceratodontiformes; family Protopteridae; genus Protopterus; species Protopterus annectens. The sequence goes on along the minus strand of NC_056725.1, from coordinate 160,085,489 downwards.
GAGCGCCACAGTGCTCAGGTTTTAGTTAAAAAAAAAAAAAAAAAAAATGTTTGCTTTTAAACTGTAGCACTTAGTGCCACAAATGTAGCAAACAGGTGCTACAGTTTAGACCACACATTAAGTGCTACAGCACCTAGGTTTGACCACAAATGCAATACTGGCTTTTAAAGGCTGGTATTGCACCAAAGAGCAGTTATGATAATGGATGGTTGATTGTATCCACCCAGCGCTTTGAGCCTAGAGCAGTTGCTCCGTCACCCCACCCTAGCTGCTCTGCTGTCACTAAATGTCTCAGCAATCAAGTGACACAGACATAATTGCTTAGACTTGCATAAAAGCTCACAGCTGTATGGAAATGCTGCTGGCAGTATCTGTTGCTTGAATGGCTACTGAGATATTGTAAGTTTGTTTATACAATATTACATAAATCATTTACTATTATGGCTTATAAAATGCAGTCTGACATATAACTGAATTAATGAAAGCATTGTAAATGTTACTTTGTGCTGAAGAGTTTCATTTACAGTGTTCTAGTAACACACATGGTTCTAGATATATGAACAGTTGTTTGAGCTATGGGGGTATGAGGGAATAACCTCATTTTTTAAAAGGTATAGGCCAGTCCCACTGGGAAGAGAGTACAAACTCAAAAGACCTCAATTGGTGGGAATAAGTTAAATAAAACCTTGCTTCTATTGTATATGCAGTGTTTTTAGTTTATAATTTTGCTTTATGGAGTTGTCTGTTGTTTGGTTTATTATGTTTTATTTACTGTTTTTATTTATGCAGGCTACCTTGGAGAAGGTATTGGGAATCACTGTATCTAGCAGCAGCTGTATTGCCTGTGATCTCAAAACAGGACTTATAGCATACCCTGCAGGGTAAGTGTTTGCTGAATATTTACTTGGTAACAGAAGTTGGAAAAAGTTGTTATAGTGACTGAATAGTTGCAATTAAGGCTTGAACATTAAAGTCAATGTGACGATATGGGCTAGTACCAGCACAGCCAGCTGGAGTTCTGTAAAGAATGATATGTACTTTGAATATCAAACTGATTTGCACAAATGCTTGTGTTGCAGATGTATTAGAACTGTATTGCATTTGAATATCAAATTGATTTGTACAGATGCTTATGTTACAAATGTATTAGGAACTGTATGGCATTTGAATATCAACATGTGTTTGTAAAGTTGTTAGTGTTACAATTTATCAACAGTGGATCCTGCTGGATGAGCAGAGGTTAACCATCTAGTTTACCTTAAGAAAAATAAGGGAAATGTAAATAAATTGTTAAGCAATTAACATGGCACCTCTCTCATAGCTCTCAACCTGAAATGAATAACAAGAGTACTGCTGCCGTCCAAAGGCCCACTTCCAGAAATAAAACTCCATAGCTCTCAACCTGTTTGCACAAAAAATCTGCACAAAGCCAAACCTAATAGAGGGACAAAGCCCCAAAAATAGGGACAGATTTTAGATATTGCTCTTATAAATTTAGAAAGTTGCTAGAGTAAAAGTTCTTGTGTTACCATATATTTTCTGAAGGATATGAAGTCTGAAACTTGGACATTAATTAGTGAATTTAGTCCTCACTGATTTGCCACAAAAAAATCCAGAAACAAAAACCCAGATTTTATGAGGAACAGACCAAAAATATGAGACAAAAATCTGTATTTTCTGTGAAACTCTGTACAGTTGAGAGGTACGTCCACAGTGCTGAATAGGACTGGAGACAGTAGGTCTGGAAGAAGCCTTTGTTTATTAGCTCAGTAAAGAGGAGAAGTCTCCGGCACTGCAGTAAACATTTAGATGTTTACTGAAGCCATCTGTGCTAAATTCCTGTCTCAAGCTTCAAAGGGGAATAGTATGAGAACCTAGAGTCAGGTGGCCAGATGAAGTCATTCTACCAGCCATCTTGGAAATTGTGGATATTAAAAAGAAAAATCCCTTAGCATAGAGTATTCTGTCTTGGACCGGACAACAAGAAGGACCGTTCACCACATCTGCCTTGCTCTATCAAGTAAGTAGGGAATAGTAATTCTCCTAGAGTTGGTCAGGAAAATATAGTGAAGTTTGTTTAGATATTTTTCTTCAAGTCTGTCCATCAGTGTTATTTTCAATATTTTCTGTGATTTGAACTCTGTGGTTTACTGTAAATATATATTCAGTATTTTCATGCTTTTTTTATTTATTAAATATATTTAAATTTTAAATATTTTAAAATTTTTAATTGCTGGAATCTGTATTCTGAGAGACTGCTTTCCAATCTATCTGCAAATATACAGAGCTGAGTATATATTTTTTTGGTTTTAGAGTTTAATTGTTGCTTAGATCTCTGTTGAAACTGTTGTCTCCCTGTTCTGAGAGACTGCTAATCTGCAAATATACAGAGCTGAATATATTTATTTGGTTTTAGAGTTTGTACTGTTAGTTGTTGCTTAGATCTCTGTTGAAACTGTCCCCCCGTTTGGGCAATCTCTTCCATCTCTCTCAACTTTCTGATTTGAAAGCCTGCATTTGCACTTGTTTCTGTCCTGTAACTCATCTAGTGCAGATGGACAGTCTTAGTTTTAGCACTTAAATTTGCTTATTCGTGCTCAGCACTTGTTCAGAACTTGTAAGCACTAAATAAACTACTAATTACTATAGCACTCAATCTTCCTCATTACTTAGAGGAAAACAGTTTATGTACTTACTTTTCTCACTTGCTTAGATAAAAACAGCATGTAGAAATTGCCTCATGTACACAGAACCCTCTCCTCCTACCATCCAACACTACAACCTGTGAGAGATGCACTTATCTAGCCAAACTGGAGGTAAAGCTCTCTCCAACCAAGACTGAACTTGACAGTCATATGGAGAAGGTAAACATTTGCACCACACCACCCTTCTCACATAGTCTCACTAAATCTACACCACCAAAATCCACACATAGTAACACAAAAACATTAGCGGAGGCTCTCTATAATAATCTGTCTAAGCAACAGAGACCTCTAAAGCAGAAACGCAAGCAATCCCCATCCCCACAACACTATCCAATGACACACAGCCCACAGACTCAGTGTGCCACTCAACCACAGCCATTAAGGCAAAACAACGTACCCAACACACTAGTCATAGGTGACTCTATAGTCAGGCACATTGTTGTCCCACTCACCAGGCTAAATTACTGTCAGCTGCCTGTCGGCTGCCAGGATCCGCCACATAACCCATACACTTGGGTCACTCCACAACAAGTACAAATATGACCATGTCCATGTTGGTGTGAATGACCTAAGACGTATCTCCCTGGACTACATGAAAAGAGACATGGAAGAGCTTTCTGATCTTGTAACCCAGGCAGGTATGACCATAGCCCTGAGTAGCATTCTGCCATCGCCCAGAATGATACCGCAGTACAAGGACAAAATGATTGACTTCAGTAATTGGCTAAGCTTCTGGTGTCATTCTAAGGGGATCCAGTATCTGTCTGCTTGAGATGACATGGTCGACAGACCACGATGCTTTGCCACAGATGGCCTGCACCTGTCGCCCCTGGGATTCTGGATACTGGCTAAGGCTCTTGCTGACCCTATAGTGCCTTTTTTAGGCGAGGTTCAAATAACAAATTCACCACCGTAAGAAGAACAGGCAAGCAAAAACTGAGGGTAATGCTACTCAATGCTAGAAGTCTAAATCTCAAAATGCACTCACTCGAGGCACTCCTTAAAATGGAGAACATCGATTTCTGTGCAGTGACTGAGACCTGGTTCAAGGCTCCAGAGGGCTCCCCTGCACTACCAGGCTATAACTCATACCACACTTTTTGGCTATGTAACCTGGACCGAAACACCAAAGGCGGAGGTGTGTCCATATTCATTAAGGATATCCACACCTCCAGCCTAGTTGCTCAGCATAATGCATCCGAGGTTATCCAAGTGCAACTAACTCTCGACAAAACTGCAATCCAAATTGTGGCTTATTACAGATCCCCCACCATGCCCCAGGATTCCCACTCCTCTTTTCTTGATGTACTGGAAAATGTTAGGGTTCAACCAAACACCCTAATAATGGGCGACTTCAACTACCCCACCATTAACTGGGAAAACTACTCGTGTACCAACTCCTTAGCTCAACGCTTTCTGGAATTCATAAACTCCAGTGCCCTGGACCAACTTATCCACACTCCCACCTGGGGCAACAATATCCTAGACCTAGTCATTACCAACATGAGTGACCGGTGTTCCACACCTGAAGTCAAGTCCTCGTTGGTCCGATCCAACCATAAGCTAATCCCCCTTGATATAGACATCCCGCCCCTACCCCCCATTAAGGAAAACATGGTAAAAAATTTCTCCAAAGCCAACTTCATGCTTCTTAAGACAGAAGTGGTGAACTTCATGACACCCATGCAGATGGACAATACAGTTACAACTGCTGAATCCTGCACAAATGCACTCTATAAGCCCTTACACAAGTGCATGGATCGTGCTATCCCAAACAGACGCTATCCTCCAAAAAAAGGAAGCCAATCTGGTGGTCCCCTGCCATAAACAAACTGTACAACAGAAGGAAGAAACTGTTGCAACAGAGAGTAAAATCCCATGAATGCAGGAGCTTCCTGGTCAGCCTTCGTAAGAAGATGAGATCCCTTACAAGATCCTCCAAAGTTAGCTACGAAAACAAAATTGCCACTATTAAGGGCAACTACAAAGCATTCTATAGCTATGTCAAGAATCTCGATGGCAACACCCAGATCTGCTCTAAGTTACAGCACAATGGCACGAAAATTACAGAATCAACTGATATTGCCAACATTCTGGCAGGTAGGTTCAGTGCTAACTTTACCCCCCCCCCCACCCCCTAAAGGGCCCATATCTATACAGGAAGAATGCAGAGTCCCTGTAATCACAACTACGCAGGTAAAATTGCACTCTCTAAAGCCAAAACCACAGCATCCATGGGACCGGACAACATCCCAGGCTGCGTTTTACACGAACTTCAGAACGAACTGACTCCCCACTTAAGCACCATGTTCAGTAATAGAAAATTAAGTCAAAACAATGAACTAAAACCCAAAACATAGGCTCCAAGAGACACTAGGACTACGAAAGAATCAAGTAAAATAAGTTTTAATGAAGCGCTTTTCGTCACTTTCAATAAAGCAACTTCTTCAGACAAATCAACTTACCACCAATTCACATATAAATACTTAAGTAATTTTTGTCACATGATCAAAAATTATTAATTGGTAAAAATCACATGATAAAAAATCACATGAAAAAGTCACATAATGAACAATAAAATAAATCCGCAACTGTTAGTGCATATACATATCAAAGTACATATCAAACTAACAAAAACTACTTTAACAACAACCATCATCTGTTAAGACTCTTTAGTCTAAGTAAACAGATGATATTACAGGTTTCATTTAAACCTGGACTTGAAAATGCATTCAGCCTAATTTGCCATGCTAACTCACGCTCTTCTAAAAGTAAGTTAACTGGACCATCCCTAATGTCATACTGTATCTGATCTATTTAAATAAATTTGTGCCCTCCATTCAAAGCTGCATGCTTAGCCAGTGCATTTGACTATTGACGTCAATTGACTATTGACGTCAAAGATCTTTATACCTCAGTTCCCCATACAGAAGGAGTTGAATGGGTTAGTTTAACACTTAGAAACAAAGGGGCATCTACCCAGGAGATTTTTCTCATTGAGATCCTGTTGGACATCATCCTTACAAATAATTATTGTATTTTTAATAACGAAGTTTACCTCCAGAAGACGAGTGTAGCTATGGGCTCCCCATGTGGTGCTAGTTTTGCTAATACCGTTATGGTTTATTGGGAGAGACCTTCTATTTTTAATAACTCTCACCACATGGCGAGACTCCTTTACTACACCCGTTTCTTAGATGATATTTTTATCCTTTTCCATGGGGACGAGAGTCGAGCACAAAATTTTGTCGATTACTTACACAACTCAACAGATTTTCTTAAGTTTACGTTTAACTTTCAATGTACTTCTATAGACTATTTGGACATTAAATTGACCAAGGATGTCGTGAATCATAGATATGTTTCTAAAATTTTCAGGAAGGATACTTATTGTAATTCATTCCTGCATTTTACTAGCTCCCACCCCTTCTTACAGAAACGTTTGATAATGAAGGGTCAGTTGATTAGGGCAGCAAGAATGGTAACATTGGAAATTGATTTTTTGAATGAATGTAATTTATTGAGCAATATGTTCAAACAAAGAGGTTACCCTGTCAACCTTATTTTATCACTAGTCGAAGAAGTTCAATTGAAAAGACATAATGGGATAATTATTCCCATTTTAAATAAAGATTTACCCACAAGTGGATTAGAAGGGATGTTAGCTAGTGATAACCACTTGTTGATGGAACCAGTTAGGCACCAGATAGTAAACAATGTTACCACTAATATTTGAGTCTAGTTTCATTTCATGAAAGTTAGAACTATTCTGTATAAAAACTGGGAGTTAATCAACAACGATAAACTTTTATCTGAAAAGTTGAGTAGTTCCCCTAAACTTGTTTTTAGAAGAGGAGTGAACTTTAAAAATCTCCTCGAAAGGAACGTAACAGTGGGTGCTCATAGATCTGCCGGAATGTATGTGTGTAGTAGATGCAGTATGTGTAAATTTATTGAAATAGGAAGAACATTCTCTTATCAATGAGAGAAAGTACGAGTTAAAACATAAATTGCATTATAACTCTGTTTGTAGTCTATATTGCTAAGTGTATATCCTGCAAAGCTTTTTATGTTGGCAAAATGGAGTGTAGACTTCGTGATAATGTGTATGAACACACACATGCAATTGAAGTCAACAAACTCGATAATGCACTGGCTAAGCACTCAGCTTTGAGCGGAGGGCACAAATTTGTGTTTAAAGCAATAGATCAGATACAGTATGACATTAGGGGTGATCCAGTTAACTTACTTTTAGAAGAGCATGAGTTAGCATGGCAAATTAGGTTGAATGCATTTTCAAGTCCAGGTTTAAATGAAACCTGTAATATCATCTGTTTACTTAGACTAAAGAGACTTAACAGATGATGGTTGTTGTTAAAGTAGTTTTTGTTTGATATGTATTTTTATATACTTTTGTATTGCTTTTAAACATTATTCTGTATACTAGTGACAGGGTCTGTGAAAACCTTTGGGGAAATGCTTTATTTTGCGGTATTCAGGTGGCAAAACCACTAACAGTTGCGGACTCCGCAAAGGGAGAGCCACCACTGATCCCGGGAACTATCGACCTATTAGCCTGATGAGCCTGGTCTGCAAGGCCATGGAATGTATCATCATGGAACTCATAAACACATTGGTAACCTCCCAACTCTGGATCCCACCCAGTTCGGGTTTGTGAAAGGCAGATCATGCCTCCTGAACATGATAGACTTCTTTGAGGCAGTCACCAAAGCCGTACATGAGGGTAAGGTGGTTCACACAGCCTATCTTGACCTCGCCAAGGCTCTTGACACCATCCCCCATTCTGGAATTATAGCTAAACTCACTAAACTAGGTATAAATCCCTACGTCACAAGACTGGTTGCCAACTGGCTCACTGACAGAACCCACACTGTAAAAGTTGCAGACTCCAGATCTGACCTCAAAGCAGTGACAAGTGGAGTACCACAGGGTTCCATCCTGGGGCCTATCCTGTTTGGTATCTACTTCTCTGAAGTACAGGCTAACAGAATCCTCTGGCTAACGAATTTCGCAGAGGACTGCAAACTAGGAGCCATAGTCAAGTCCCCAAATGATGTGGACATCCTACAGAACGGCCTTGCTGAGACAGATGCCTGGTGTTAGAGCCATGGCCTCAAGCTCAATGCCAAAAATTGCAGTGTCATCCCCTTTGGTAAAAACTCTGTACCCATGAACTACCACATAGGCAGCAATCTACTTAACACCGAATGTGTGATAAGAGAACTTGGGACCCAGGTAGACAGTAGTCTCTCCTTTGATAGTCACATCGCCACAGTAGTCAGGAAGTACTTCTACGTGGCACACCTCATCATAAAAGGGTTCTCATCCAGGAAAAAGGTCATTGTTCCCCTCTCCTCGACACACATTAGACCCATTATAGAGTACAACGCCCCTTTTGGAATGTACCTCACAAGACATCTGCAGCAGCTGGAAAGGCCACAGAAGTACCTCACAAAGAGGATTACTGGCCTCAAACAAATGCCCTACACTGACTGCCTCAAAAAACTCCAGCTTTACTCCGTAGCATATCACCTACTCCGAGGTGATTTCTGCCTAACATATAAAGCTATGTCAAACCCAGATTTGTTGGACATGCTACACCTAAAGAAATCCCAATCCATCCGAGCTACACGCTCTAGGGACCTAAACCTTGTCACCACAATAAACAGGACATGCTGGAGGGATAGATTCCTGTCCTAGAGACTTCCCATGCACTAGAACAGGCTACCCGTCTATGTCGAGCAAAGTTCTTCATTAGCATTCTTCAAGAAAAATCTTGATAAGTGGATGGGAAATAGGAAATTCACCCCGGGGATCACTTCTGTGTCTCTGCTCGACAGTGGCACAGGAAAATAATGTTTTTGGGTGGCATAAGCCAGGGAACATTGTTGGCTAGGCTTACGTAGGCCATTGGGCCGATAGCCTAGTACCCATCTATGAACCTAAAACTCTTATTGTAGCTGGTCCTTTTAGAAAATATTTAACCTCTGAGAATGCTTACATTTATGTGGTGACACTGTGTGGGGCACTCCAGAAGGCCTAGCTGTCTTTTGTCAACTACTACCATTTGTATTAATGTTACACAGTATAAACACCCTTTGTTAAGGGCTTTATAGTAGCTGATTGTAGAGTGTCTGGTGGCAATGATAAGTACCTTATACTCTGGGCAGAAGGGGGCACAGCAGGAAAATCTGTGCCAACCTTTCCCAGGTATGTGTGTGTCAGCTACTTGGAGCAGGGACACGAAGCATTGGGTTCACAGAAAGGGTGCTGGAGTACTTGACTTGGACACTCTGGCTAAGGACCTAACCCTATAGTTGTACCAGTGGGGAGTTTTATTGGGGACCTGGAGGGAGGGAGACAGAGATCCAGAGCCCCAGACTGAGTGTGTTCCCTGTTTGCTCTTAGCGGAAGTTGTACTTTGTGCAGAGAGCTACATCTGAAAATACTGAGTATATATGATTTCTTTGCTCAATCTTGAGTAGTTTGGCTGGCTACAATCAACTGTATTAGAAGCTGAAGTTAAGTACAAACTTGCAGTTTTAAAGATAGTACTTCATTTTATTTTTCTGTCTATTTAATTGTAACTTAATTTTGCCTGACTGAATTATTTTATATAATTTCTGGCATTGATTTCTGTTCTCATTTGTCGTGAAACAGTTTTTCCCCCTCCCACCCTATTCTTGTGGTGGTGTTATAGTCGGTGGCTTTGCAGTTGCCCGCCCCTACTGTAAATTTGATCTGAGACATCCCTCCCAGTCTAGTGTTAACTCCTCTTAATACAGAGAGAACATTTGAGAAGGCCAACCCACTTCCTCTTTCCTTGCACTTTACTAAACAAAAAAATGCACTTTATTCATCTGCTTTTACTGTATTTATGTTTCTTCCTATTTTATTACCTTATTTTGCTTTTGCCTCTTCTTAAAAGAACTGTTGTATTTATTCTGCTGCATTTATTACTGCTTAATACTAGTCTTATTAAATTATAACTGTTTTTCTAAGCCTGTTTGTTTAAGCACTTGGGCTTCAGACCATTTGTTTTACATCAAGAAGGTTTGTGGTCTGCACTGTTGTGGCAGGACAGATATCTTACATCCTTCTAAGTTGGGAATTGCTGATTAAAGGCTCAGTGTCTGTTATTCTAAAAGTGTATTAGTTCTGGTTTAAGCACTTGGGCTTCAGGCCAGTTATTTTACATTAAGAAGGTTTGTGATCTGCACTCTTGTGGGAGGAGAGGCCAGATTCTACCCTTCCGAGCTGGGAATTTCTGGTTAAAGGCTTATTGTGCCTGCTTATTTGAACTGTTTCTTTCTGAAATTGGTGGTAGCATAAACTATATTCGGGCCTGCTGAATCTAGCTTTGTTTGTATAACTTGAGCACTAATCCAGGCCATCTTTTTTGGAGAAGGTTCCCCTGCACCCGAGTGGCAGGAGTGTGCAGTTAGAACTTGTCTGATTGAAGACTGCTGGAACAGGGCTCAGTTTTGAGCTTTTTTTACTGGTTAATTGGGTAATTTGTTTAAATCAGTTTGCTCGTTTTCTATTGTTATAAAAAATTGCACTTTATTCATCTGCTTTTACTGTATTTGTGTTTCTTCCTACTTTATTACTTTATTTTACTTGTGCTGCCTGTTCTTAAAAGTACTTAATTGCACTTATTCTGCTGCATTTATTTCTGCTTGTTAGTAACCTGATTTAAATTGTAACTGTTATTCTAAGCCTTTGGTTTAAACACTTGGGCTTCAGACCAGTTGTTTTACATTAAGAAGGTTTGTGGTCTTCACTGTTGTGGAAGAACAAGTTGCTTACATCCTTCTAAGTTGGGAGTTGCTGATTGAAGGCTTAGTGTCTAAGTGTCTTAGTTCTGGTTTAAGCACTTGGGGGCTTAGGGCCAGTTATTTTACATTAAGAATGTGTGGTCTGCACTCTTGTGGGAGGAGAGGGTAGATTCTGCCCTTCTGAGCTGGGAGTTTCTGGTTAAAGGCTTATTGTGCCTGCTTATTTGAACAGTTTCTTTTTGAAACTGGTACACACCTCATTTGCTGTAGCACAAGACTAAATTCAGACCTGCTGAATCTAGCTTTGTTTGTATAACTTGAGCACTAATCCAGGCCATCTTTTTCTGGCGATAGTTCCCCTGTACCCTAGTGGCAGGAGTGTGCAGTTAGAACTTGTCTGATCGAAGACTGCTGGAATGGGGCTCAGTTTTAGCGGTTAACTGGTTAATTTGTTTAAATCAGTTTACTCATTTGCTACTGTTATATTAAAAATAAATACACTTTATGCATCGTCGCTTAGCTAGGTTAAAGTATTCCCTGCGCCATAAAGTCTGCTCTTCAAATTTTCCCTTAGAACTAGCCAGATTTTTAGTTTTAGCACTCGTATCTCTTTCTTTGAGCTCAGCACTTGTTGAGAACTCATTGTAAGCACTAATAAGCTACAAATTACTCCAGCATTCAACTTTCCTCACTTGTCTAGAGGAAAACAGTTTTTAGTACTTCATGAATAAGCATCTATCCAGGCATGTGTATGGGTCAGCTCCCGGTGTTTTCTCCTGTTTACCTGATGAATTTGGGCATCTTGGGGCAATGCAGCAATTGCCTCATGTACACAGACAACCCACATCCTACCACTCAGCACTGCAACCTGTGAGAGGTGCACTTGTATAGCCAAACTGGAAGCAAAGCTCTCTTCACCCAAGACTGGACTAGACAGTCAAGAGGAGAGGGTAAACACTTGCATCACACCACACTCATCACATAGTCCCTCAAAACACACACCTACATTCACGGAGGCTCTCAATAAAAATTTGCCCAAGCAACAGAGACCTCCAAAGCCGAAACGCAAGCAACCTCCACCCCCCCCGCAACACAACCCAAATGACACATAGCCCACAAACTCAGTGTGCCACCCAAACACAGCCCATAAGGAATAACAACGTATCCAACAATCTAGTCATAGGTGACTCTATAGTCAGGCACACTGATGTTCCACTTACCAGGCTAAACAAGGAGAAAGTTACTTTTAGCTGCCTGTCTGGTGCCAGGATTCGACCAGGCTAAACAAGGAGAAAGTTACTTTCAGCTGCCTGTCTGGTGCCAGGATCTGCCACATAACGCACGCACTTAGGTCACTGCACAACAAGTACAAATATGACTCTTTCACTGTCCATGTTGGTGTGCATGACCTGAGACATACCTCCCTGAACTACATGAAAAGAGACATGGAGGAGCTCTCCGATCTTGTAGCCCAGGCAGGTATGACCCTAGCCCTGAATAGCATCCTGCCATCATCCAGAATGATACCACAGTAAAGGACAAAATGATTGATTTCAACAATTAGCTAAGCTTCTGGTGTCATTCTAAGAGGATCCAGTATCTGTCTGCCTGGGGTGACATGATCGACAGACCACGGTGCTTTACCAGAGATGGCTTGCACCTGTCACCCGTGGGATTCTGGATACGGGCTAAGGCTCTTGCCACCCCTATAGTGCCTCTCTTAGGCAAGGTGCAAATGACAAATTCACCACTGTAACAGGTACAAGCAAGCAAAATCTGAGGGTAATACTACTCAATGCTAGAAGTCTAAACCTCAAAATGCACTCACTTGAGGCACTCCTTAAAATGGAGAACATAGACATCTGTGCAGTGACAGAGACCTGGTTCAAAGCTGCTAAGAGCACCCCTGCATTACCAGGCTATAATTCATACCACACCTTTCGGCCACCTAAGCTGGACAGAAACACTAAAGGTGGAGGTGTGTCCATATTCATTAAGGATATCCACACCTCCAGGCTAGTTACTTAACATAATGCATCCGAGATTATCCAAGTGTAACTAACTCTGGGCAAGACCGCAATCCAAATTATAGATTGCTACAGATCCCCCACCATGCCGCAGGATTCCCATTCCTCATTTCTTGATACACTGGAAAATATTAAGGTACAACCTAACACCCTAATAATGGGCGATTTCAACTACCCCACCATTAAATGGGAAAATTACTCATGTACCAACTCTTTTCCCCAATGTTTTTTTGGAATTCATAAACTCCAGCACCTTGGATCAACTTGTCCACACCCCCACCAGGGGCAGCAATATTTTACACCTGGTCATTACCAACATGGGCGACCGATGTTCCACACCAGAGGTCAATTCCTCTTTGGCCAGATCTGACAACAAGCTAATTAACCTAGACCTCCACATCCCGTCCCCACCCCCCCATTAGGGAAACCACCGTAAAAATGTCTCTAAAGCCAATTTCACGCTTAAGACAGAAGTGACAAACTTCACAACAGCCAAACAGACTGACGATAGAGGTACGCTGAATCCTACACAAGTGCACTTTATAAGCACTTACACGAGTGCCTGGATCGTGCTATCCCTAAGAGAACCAAGATGCTGTCCAAAAAAAAAAAAAAAAAAAAAAAAAAGTAGCCAATCTGGTGGTCCCCTGCCATAAACAAACTATACAACAGAAGAAAGAAACTGCTGCAAAAAAGAGTAAATTCCCATGATTGGAGGGAACTCCCTGGTCAGCCTCGGTAAGAAGCTGAGATGCCTCATAAAATCCTCCAAAGCTAGTTACGAAAACAAAATCGCCACCATTTCTGAAGACAACCACAAAGCATTCGATAGTATGTCAAGAATCTCAATGGCAACACTCAGAGCTGCTCTGAGTTGCAGCACAATGGCACTAAATATACAGAACCAACTGATATTGCCAACATCCTGGCAGATAGGTTCAGTGCTAACTTTACCCCCCTCTCACCCAATAAAGGGCCCATCTCTATACCGGAAGAATGCAAAGTTCCTGTAATTACGGCTGCACAGGTAAAAAAAAAACACTCTCCAAAGCCAAGAACACAGCATCCATGGGACCTGACAACATCCCAGGCGGCGTTCTACATGAGCTACAGAAAGAACTGGCACCCCACCGAAGTACCATGTTCAATCATAGCCTCACCTCAGGCTTTGTGCCCACTGAATGGCACACAGCGACTTTTATCCCACTCCACAAATGGGGATCCATCACGGACCCTGGGAACTACCACCCCATTAGCCTGATGAGCCTGCACTGCAAGGCCATGGAACGTATCATCATGGAACTTCTAAACAAAGACATTGGAAATCTCCAAACTCTGGAACCCACCCAGTTTGGGTTTGTAAAAGGCAGATCATGTCTCCTAAACCTGATAGACTTATTTGAAGCAGTCACCAAAGCCATAGATGAGGGTAAGGTGGTTCACACAGCCTATCTAGATCTTGCCAAAGCTTTCAACACCATCCCCAACTCTGGAATTATAAATAAACTCACTAAACTAGGTATAAAGGGCTGCCAACTGGCTTACTGACAGAACCCACACTGTGAAAGTAGCAGACGCCAAATCTGACCTTAGACCAGTGACAAGTGGAGTACCACGGAGTTCAGTCCTGGATCCTCTCCTGTTTATCTACTTCTCTGAAATGCAGGCTAACACAGAAGGTCTTTGGCTAATGAAGTTCGCAGATGACTGCAAACTAGGAGCCATAATCGAAACTCCTGACGAAGTGGACATCCTACAAAAGGGCCTCACTGAGACAGATGCCTGGTGTCAAAGCCGTGGCCTGAAGCTCAATGCCAAAAATTGCATTGTCATCCCTTTTAGTAAAAACTCTGTACCCATGAACTACCACATAGGCGGTAGTCTACTTAACACCAAAACTGTGATAAGATACCTTGGGATACAGGTGGACAGTAGTCTCTCCTTTGATAATCACATCGCTACAGTAGGCAGGAAATCCTTCTACGTGGCACACCTCATCACAAAACGTTTCTCATCCTGGAAAAAGGAGGTAATTGTTCGCCTCTGCTTATCACTCATTAGACCCATTATAGAGTACAATGCCCCTTTTGGTATGTACCTCATAAGACATCTACAACAACTGGAAAGGCCGGAGAAATACTTCACAGAGGGTTATCAGCCTCAAACAGATGCCCTACGCGGACAGTCTCAAAAAACCCCAGCTTTACTCCGTTGCATATCGCCTACTCAGAGGCGATCTCTGCCTAACATACAAAGCTATGTCAAACCCAGAGCTGTTGGACCTGCTTCACTTAAAGAAATCCCAATCCCTCAGAGCTACATGCATTAGGGACCAAAATCCTGTCACCACAATAAACAGAACATGATGGAGGGATAGATTCCTGTCCCAGAGACTTCCTATACTGAGGAACAAACTGCCTATCTATATCAAACAAAGCTCCTCATTAGCACTCTTCAAGAAAAATCTTGATGATTGAATGGGAAATAAGAAATTCACCCCGGGGATCACTTCTGTGGCTCTGCTCAACAGGGGCACAGGAAAATAATTTTCTTGGGTGGCGAAAGCCAGGGTACCTTTTTGGCTAGGCTTATATAGGCCCTAGGGCCAATAGCCTAGTACCTACCTATGAACCTATATCCATTTGTATTCTAAGTGAACATCCCTCCCCAGTGTCAGTCATGAGGATTGTGGTGAGGATTGAGGCTCCTTGATCAGTGGCAAAGAGAGGAGTCTTCATAGTCATTACTGTAGGTATTTGATTTTGCCTTTAAGTGAAGTTCCACAGTTCAGTTAAGTCTCTTTCGTTAATTCTTTGAAAGCTGCTTTTTTTATTGCAGGACTGGACTTTTTCCTTTCTACTCTTAGGTTAGAGAATAGTCGGTGTCATTAACTACCAAATTGCTTTTATGAATTACAACAGTGAGCTCTTGTGGTAGTGTGTTAAACTTGTGCACTTGGGCAAATTCTGCTGAGAAGAGGCATGCTAATAATTTCAGTTTTGATATACTGTTTTATTCCCTTTACTTCATTAAATATTCACCAACTTACCAAAACTGCATGTATTTGGGGCACTGAGTACAGTTTCAGTGTATTCACTAACATATGCACATCTTCCTACCACCTATAAAATTACCCAGAATCCTTCTGCTTTTCCAGTACTAAATATTCTACACAACTGTTCCCAATCAGTTATTATGATCCATTGACCAAAAACTCTTGTCTGTCCACAAACCTATTAAATCTGCTGGGCATCATCTGTACTCATACCTTGTTGCTAAGGCCTAGAACTCCTTATGTCTATCCATCAGGTCAATACCCTCCATCCCATCCTTCAAAACCATTCTGAAGGACTTCCTAGCCAAAAGCGGTCTCTGTTCTTGCCCAACACTAGGATAAACTATATCCCTAAATGTGAACAAATTCCTGTTCATACATTGCATATTTCCTCTCCCTTCTTTACTCACTTCCTTACTTCTTTCAACTTCTCTTCCATTGCTTTTACTCTAAATATAACATAAGCCTGCTTTTCTTTCACTTTATAGTGCAATTTCTGTTTGTATTATACAAACTTACCTTTAATTTCTCTATAAACTGGCTAAAATTTCTCTGTTAAATTGTTGTATAACTTGTACCTATTCTTAACCAATAATCTGATGTTTCATTCTGTCCTCAGCTGATGGGTTCAGATCTGATCCCTTGGATCCAACACCAAAAACTCTGAAGCTTCTCCCTTACCCACAATGGACCAAGTGGTCTTCCATCTCTCTCGAGTGTTCATCAGATAAGTTTCATATTTCTTTCAAACTTTAAAAACCTTTATATTACTATCCCTTAACTTCGTCTATAAATTTATTTCCTTACAATTTCGTATATTTTCTTCTGTCTTTAGTAGATTTTTCTGTACCTCTCATACCATTGTTAGAATCTTTCTTCCCCCTACAACACTGCCATAGTACCTAGTTTTACCATTGTTGGTATTTCCATCTCTCCTGTTCCCTCTGTTTCCCTCTTATAAAATAATTCCCCTCTTATTAACAAAAAAAAAATAAAAAATTCTGCCCTATTGTTTAGTATCATTAATGATAGCAGATAAATCGGCAGGTTTTAAGAAATGCATGAAGTGTGGGCAACAAGCTGCCACTTTCAAATGCCCCACACATTGTGTCTGTTTAGATGCTCTCCATTTGCAAGAAGATTGCTCAGTATATCACTGCTTTAACCCATGTGTGTTAGAGTGAAATGATAAATTCATTCTAAAATATCTTCTTCCTTCATCATTTGGAGAGGCTATATCGGAGAGTTCTTCCTTCTCTAAAACAAAAGGTACAAAAGTAAAAATAAATTCCCTTCTCTGAAGCCATCTTTCCTCTTCCTCAGCTTCGGACTCTTCGAGAAAGCAGTCTCATAAGGATCCAGTCTCAACCCTGGATCCTAAAAAGGCAAAAGTCCAAGACCTTGTCAAAGAAATATGGAGTCAGAGCTCTGTGATCCGACTATGCCTGATCAAGGGCAGTCTGCCACATTACTACCCAGACAAGGTACTCTGCATCCGGTTCCTGACAGGTCACGTTCCCCATTCTCCAAAAGACCCAGGTCACCATCCATATACTCAACTTGCTCTTCCAGAAGTCATACAGAAGATGATGTGGAGAGACTGGTGAAGAGGAGATCCATATTTCTGCTACTCTCCAATTACAGATTCCTCCACAGACTCCTGTGGCTTCAGAGTTTTTGGACCCAAGTCATCTGGATATGTCCGGCTCGGATCTGAGAATAACCTTATCCTCTGATCCAAGAACTTATTTGATGGTTCAAATTCAATCTGATCCGGAGGGTTCCTGGAGCCGTAGCTGTCAGATCCAAGGTGTTGCATTCTACTCTGAAGCTTTTGGAGCTGTCTCTGCACCTTGGAGCCTTGGCATTGGATAGCTCGGCTCCAGCTTCCACCTCTGAGGTTTTGTCCTCAGAGCAGTGGAGATCTGTGATTCAGAAGCTTGTCTTCTTGGATCCAACTGTGTCTCTCTCTCTCTCTCTCTGTCTGTCTGAGCTGTTCTGCCTTCGAGGCTGTGAAGGGAGTATTTTCTGCCTCGACAGTTCAGACAAATCCTTCCCCCTCTGATCCTAAGACCCCTGTCATGATGTCGTAGTGCTCAGAGCTTCACCGTCTCCTTCTACAAGGACACCCAGTATCAAAACCCCTGGCTCTCACTCAGGAAATTATATTGTCCTCTTCTGAAACCTCCCCAGAGCACCCTGTTGATGAGGTTCCTAGGAAGAGGATGTGCAAGAGGAAACAGACTCCCCAGAGGAGTCCATGACTGAAGATGCCAATTTCGATGAAGGTGAAGTATCCCCACGATCACCTCCTGAAGATGTCCCTTTGGAGACATCCTAGAAATCCTTAAGCAAAGAGGTGGTTGGACATCCAGCAACCTTACATCTGAGGAATCTGTTCTGGAGGCTTTTGCTTTGGACCCTCTACCTCCTGGATGACTCTGCCTGCTGAATACCTCATAGATTTTTTCTCACGGTGGGCTCTAATACCATAGAACCCATTCCTCGCAGACCTTCTAGGATAATAACACCACCAGCAGATAGACAGTTTTGGGATAAGGGAGTTGCTGTTGATGCCATGGTCATTGTGGCGGCCACCAAGAAGGAACAAGCTGATCCATGTCCATCCCCCCAACAGGGAGTTGTGGGTGATGGTCTGATTTGAGAAACAGGTTTATGCTTCAGCAACCTTCGCTTTGAGGTCCTTGAATTATCTGGCACACTTTACTAGTCTTCAGAGGGATTTGATCAAGGAGTTATCAAATACCCTCTTGGGTGCTGTTTCTAATGAAGTTCAAGCATCTGTTACTTCTCAGCTGACAACCCCACAGTCCATATTCAAGTAATCTATGAGGTTGATTTCAAATGTAGTGGAAGGAAACTCAAGGTCAAGGAGTTCAGATGTTTCCATAAGGAGACACATCTGTATGCACCTCTGTGAGGTTGCGGAGCCTTTCAAGTTTTCTTTCATCAATCTTTCTTTTGATGGGACATCTTTATGTAGCCTCAAGGTAAAAGATACTCTGTCCTGGTGTGAAAAGGATGGAAAGACCCTGTCTGCCTGTGTTTGCGTTTTTCAGTTCCTCAAAGAACCTTTTCCAGGAATCAACAAGGTGGTCAAAAAATGTGGTTCATGAAGTCTCAGGGTCCTTTTCAAAGTGGAGGAGGTTCCCCTAGAGGCAGGGGATGGAACTCTAATGGACAAAGATGTCCCTGTGGCAGAGGAGGCCTGGAGAACCAGGGTTCCAGAGAATATCTCTTTGACTAATCCTGTCAGCGTTCCTGAAAGGAGGCCCGATTGTCCACCTCTAGAGACAGTTGGGGGATGCCTATCCCTGCACCAGAGAGCCTGGCTAGATATGACAAAAGATACTTGGGTGCAGAGGATCATTTTCAGAGGCTATATTGTACCTTTTTCCCTTTCTCCTCCAATCCCAATGAAAATCCATGATGTTCCACCCAGTCAGAGGGAACAAGCAGCAATTCATATACAAAAGCTGCTAGAAAGAAGTCATCTAAGAGGTCCCTCCAGACCAGGTAGAATCCAGAACATACTCAAGGTTCTTTTTGGTGCCAAAGAAAATGGGGGACTTGAGACCAATTCTGGCTGTTTCAGTCTAAACAGGACAGTTCGAAGAACCAAGTTTCGGATGGTCACTGTTCAGTCCATTCTCCCATATCTGGGCAAAGACTACTAGCTGTGCGGTAGAGACCTTCAGGACACGTGCTGTCACATAAAGATGAACAGATGGTCCAGAAGGTACTTACACTTCCATCTGGGAGCTGGTCATTATCATTTCAGAGTACTACCATTTGGACTCCGCCTCCAGGGTGTTTACCAAGCCCATGGCAATAGTAGTAACTCACCTCAGACTGCAAGGATTCTGGATGTTTCCATATCTAGACAGCTGACTTCTTACCACTGTGACCAGGCATCAACTTATACATGCAAGAGACCAGGTTCTCCAGACTTGCTGTCTGGTGATAACCGTAAATTATGACAAATCTCATCTGAAACCAACTCCGACTTTAGAGTTTATAGGAGTTATACTCAATACAAGACAACCAGCGCTTCCCTTCCATTACTGAGAGCTCAGACCATAAGATTTTAAGTCAAAAAGATAATATGCACCACCTTAATTTCAGCCTGACTTTGCCTTCAGACTCTGGGGTTGATGGCGGTAGCAATAACAGTACCACTCGCCAGGTTTTATATTAGAATTCTCCAATGGATGTTAGCTTCTCAACTGTAAATTCTTTATCAAGCAGTGTCTTACAAGATAAGAATCCTTGACGTCTGCAAGCGAGATCTAAACTGGTGGATTCATTCAGACCAGGTTCTACAAGGTCATTCCCCCTCAGTCCATAGTGACATAGACGCTTCCCAGCTAGGGTGGAGGGACATTGTCAGAGGAAGACCGTCCAAGGCACCTGGCTCCCTGAAGAGGCCAATTTGCATATAAATGTCCTGGAGTTGAGAGCAGTGCTGTTAGCCCTGGATGTATTTCAGAATGTTCTCAGTTTGGGGACAATTACAGTACAGTCTGACAACATTGTGGTCGTCTGGTACATCAACAAACAGGAAGGAACCAAATCCTACTTATTGTGTCGAAGATCTGAGCGTGGCAGTGGCTGATCTCTTCCAACCATGTTCTTTTAGCAATGAACATTCCGGGAAAGTGCAACGTGATAGCAGACAAATTGAGCAGGTGCATTCTTCTACCTCACAAATGGTCCCACAAAAGAAAGATCACAAACGGTCTTCCGACCAATGGGGCCAGCCTTTCTGTGATCTATTCGCACCCCCCCCCCCCCGAACAACAAATGCAGTAGCTACTTTGCCCTAACCCCAACAGGGGGAATCCCAGAGGAATGCTCTATCTTACACATATCCTCCCACTCCTTTGATTCCCAAATTTCTTCAGAAAGCTGCAAAGTTGAATAGCAAAGTCATCCTCATTGCCCCTTACTTTCCTCTAAACATTTGGTTACCTTTCCTTTGGCCTCACCTGATTTAACCAACTTGGCTTCTCTTCCAACTCCGGATTTCCTGTCTCAACCAACAAGCATGATATATCCAAACATAGTGAATCTCAGACTGACTGCCTGATTCCTTCAGTTCCATTAATACCCAGACTACCTATGCTGTCCTCTCCTGTCCATCATATTCTTTTGTCCTGTCATAAACCACCAGAAAACTATACTCCAGCAAATGGAAGGTGTAGAATAGTGTGCGTGTGCTGTATCTTTAAGAAGCGTTTCAAGGTCAGCACGTGCATATATATAGCAAGATTTCGAAAATCATTGTCATTGGTATTTAATCAGAATATTGCAGAGAATTGGAGAATAATTTGAGCAAGAGTATGATATTTTTATACAAGCCGCATATTCTGACAAAGGTGCATGCACCAAGGCATTCATTTTGGTAAACCTAGCCATTGAAAGACAGCATTCATTTGTGTATGCACCAGCAGTATATGAGGGAGAAGGTGAAAACTGTCGTATTGTTGTGCAGGCTGAATCAAGGGAAGACCCCGAGTGTTTGAAATACCAATTCAGGGAAATGTGTAAACCCCAGACAAATATTACATTAGAGAGGCATTTATTTTACACAAGAGATCAAGCACCAGGGAGACTTTTGCAGCTTACATAACTGACCTGAGAAACAAAGCTAAAATGTGTTGATTTGGTGACTTAAAAGATGAGTTGATAAAGGACAGGCTTGCGTGTGGTATTAATAGTGCTGCAGCGAGAAAAATTTTGCTTCATGACCGTGATTTAACGCTGAGTAAAGCTATTGAGATTTGTCAAATCCATGAAGTTACAGAAAGACACATGAGTACGCTTGCAGGTGATTGAGCATGGTTTCAGAGCAAATGTCAACAGCATGCAACACGTGGCTAGCAGACGCAGGCCTAAGCATATGGCACCTACAGCCCCTGTGGGTTTTCCTAGAATACCACATAGTTTTCCAGAGTCCTAAGAAAAGGGCATGCACAGTGCATTTCAAGGGTGAGTCAGCAAAACCCAAATCCATCTTTATTGATAACTGTCGCAGTTGTGGTGCCAGTCGTGAGTCTAAAAGAGAAAAATGCTTAGTATTTGTTCAGCAATACCACAAGTGAAAAAAAAATGTAACCATTTTCAAAAGTTTTGCACATCAAGGAAAACTCTCACAGTTGTAAAGAAGGGTCACTCAGAAAGGCAAGTTGATCAAATAGAGAGCTGCAATTCTACTTTCTACATAGATGATGTGTCAGTGATTGGTCAAAAGGTTGATGCAGTAAATTTCTTGGCAAAGAATGAAGTGTTTTGTACTGCCCAGATAAATGGTAAATCCTCTGAGCTCAAAGAAGACACTGGTTCAAAATGTAATGTTATATCAGCAGACACTTTTGCTAAGTTGAGAACTGATGAACAACTCAATGTGACCAGTTGTGCGAAACGTGTTGCTTATGGAGGTGAAGAAATTCAAACCGAAGGCTCAGTAGTGCTTTCATGTTTGGCCAGGAACTGCTACAACTTGCTATTCTATGCAGTGCGAAGACCTGTGCAGTCATTGGGTCTCGGAGATCGTTTGAGAATGAATTTGCTTTCTTTAACCAAAGAAGTTCATCATATAAGCACATCTCCCAGTTCCAATTTTACTGAATCTATTTTCTCAAAGTATGCTGATGTTTTTGATGACAAGTTGGGCAAACTTCCAGTTGTGTATTCCATGAAGTTAGACCCAGAGGTCAGTCCAGTAGTCAGACCAGCAAGAAAAGTTGCAATAGCTATGCAGGATAAAGTCGAGCTCAGTTTGCTAAAATGGTGCAGCAAGGTATAATTTGTCCAGTCACAGAACCAACTGAGTGGGTGTTCTCCATGGTAGCAGCCCACAAAAAATGCTCAGTCGAAATCAGAATATGTATTGACCCAAGAGATTTGAACAAAGCATTAAAGAGAGCGCATCATCCAAAGCGTACAGTTGAAGCCGTAGCCCTGATATCAAATGCCACTTCTTTTTTCTGTCTTGGATGCAAAAAGTTCATTTTGGCAAGTGATGCTTTATCGCAAATCCTCATTACTGACTACTTTCAGTACCCCATTTGGCAGATATAGATTCTTCATTGGCATCCTGAAGTCTTTCAGCTTGCAATGGATCAAATTTTTTCAGGTGATCCTTGTGCCATAGTAGTAGATTTATTGGAGGCAGTGGTGAAGCAGAGAATGACAGAAACCTTGGAGTGTAGATAGAGCACGTGAAGTGAACTTAAAGCTCACTCCTCTGAAGTGCAAATTCAGACTACCAGAAATTACATGTGTAGGTCATTTATTAACCAGCACTGGCTTGAGACCAGATCCGTCCAAGCAAGCAGACATTCTTCAAATGCCAGCACCAGTTAATGTTCAGGCTCTAAAAGTTTTCTTGGTGTGGTCAACTATTTAGGCAAGTTTATACCAGACTTCAGTGAGTTGACAGCACCTTTGAGAGAGCTGACATGGAAAAATGTTACATAGTCTTGGTTGGAACAGCACCAAGACCTTAAACAGAAAATTGCCACCCCACTTACATTAAGATACTATGATGTCAGTAAACCAGTAACTCTTTCCTGTGATGCTTCAAAGTTTGGTCTTGGCGCAGTTATTCTTCAAGAAGGCAGACCAGTAGAACTCTTATCCAAACTGAAATGCAGTATGCTCCGATTGAGAGGATTTTTGGCAATAGTATTTGCATATTCAAAGTTTCATGATTATATCTATATGGTTGAGCTATTCAGATTGAAACT
Organism: Protopterus annectens; assembly: GCF_019279795.1. NCBI lineage: Eukaryota > Metazoa > Chordata > Ceratodontiformes > Protopteridae > Protopterus > Protopterus annectens. The sequence goes on along the minus strand of NC_056725.1, from coordinate 160,062,131 downwards.
GATCACTGCCCACTAGTTACTATTCTAAAGAAGCCTATGCATTCAGCTGTAGTGAGATTACAAAGAATGGTGCTGAAATTGCAAAAAATTAACTTCAGAATGGTCTATACAAAAGGAAACTTCTTTATCTGACTGATACCTAAACCAGATTGCCCAGAAGTACAACACAACAGCTTCATGCAGAGAATTTTGATTTTGAAATCATGGAAGTGAATAATTTTTCTACCACAGGCTTGATGGGCTGAGAGCTCATACAAAGACTGATCCAATTTTGCAAAAGCTCAACCACTATATTAATGTTGGTGACCATCAAAGCAATCTAGTGTACCACCTGAAGTGCAACCTTATTTTCCTTACAGATATGAGATGTTGATGGACGATGGCATTTTTTTCAAAGGTCCTAAAATTGTTCCTGCTTCCTTACAACATGAATATATCCAGACTATGCATCGTGGCCACCCAGGTTCCAAATCTACCAAATGAAGGGGGAGAGAACTTGTATTTTGGCCTGCTCTAGTAAAAGACATTGATAAAGTACTTGCTTCTTGTTCAGTATGCAATAATTCTAAAATACATTTGCAAAAAGAACCACTTTAGCCAAGTCAAGTTCCTGCGCTACCTTGGTCAACAGTAGCCCCCGATGTATTCCAGTGGAACAATCATTATTTAGTGGTGGTAGACTCTTATTCAAACTGGTTTTGAGATTGATTTACTACCTAACCTAATGCCCATTGCTGTCATCACCAAGTTGAAATGTCATTTTTCAGTCGATGGTAATCTACAGTTATTTCTAACAATGGCACTCAATTTACTAGTCAATTGTTTCAGAAATTTGCAAAAGAATGAGACTTTGTACATGTTACTAGTAGTCCAGAATACCCACAGTCAAATGGACTAGCTAAACATGCAGTACAGAGTGGAAAGCAACTGCTTGAGAGGTTGAAGCGTGACAATACTGATGTCTTTTTTTGAATGTACTTAATTTCATAAACCTACCCCGTGATGATATACTTGGTTCACCTGCTCAGAGACTTCTAGCTAGGTAAATCAGAAGAACACTGCCTACCCGTTCCAGTTTGAGGCCTAAAACGAAGAACAACAGGGTAATTAGAGCCCAACTATTTAGAAAGTGTTCTTTTCAGAAGTCCAGCTATGATAAATCAAGCAGATTTCTTTGTCCATTGAAAGGACGAGAGACGGTGAGGATACAAACTGCAAAAGGTTTCGACCCGATTGGTCATATGTACCGAGCCGAGATCCTACTTCATAGAATCAGGGTGTGGAGTACAGGAGAAATCACAGACATTTTCCTGTATCAGAATCAATATCACAGCATTGTTCCTGTGATGCAGACTCTAGATCTCAGAGCAGTCCAGACAATGTTCCGTTTGCAGAACGTGTCTTGACTTCTACTTCCATTCCTGATGATGATGCTGATGTTCAGCAGGGACCGTCCCAGTTGCTACACCTAATTCTGATTTTAAGTCGCACAATTTGATCGTATTTCCAGACCTAGTGTGAAATACACAGCAACCTGGAGATGAATGTTTATATGTATTTAGTTCTGTATAATTGCATGACAAAGAATTATTTGTAGTGATTGCATGTCAGTCTCGTCAACATTGCATGACTTATCTCTCAGAGGGAGGGTGTAGAATAGTGTGCGTGTGTGCTGCATCTTTAAGAAGCATTTCAAATTCAGCATGTGCATATAAATAGCAAGCACGTGCTAGCTTCAGTGCCATTTTGAGTGCGGTCCATGAGTGAGCATGTATGAGTGTAATAGACAAGTTTATAAGTTTATCTAAGTTAGTTAAGCCTCAATCCTGATGTGTTTGTACATAATAAACCTGCTTGAACAGAAGCCACAAATACTCATTTATTTTATCCTGACTAGACAAGCGACAGAAAGGATTTGTTTTTTTGGGCTCAAAGCCATGACATTGAACCTTTCTCAGCCCCCCATTCATAATATCTTGGAATTTCTAGCGCATCTGTTTGAAGGAGCTAGTTACTCTAATGTTAAAGTACAATTAACATTGATTTCCAGTTTTCATGTTGGAATAAATGGTTCTTCTGTAGAGTCCCATAAGATGAGCAAAGCATTTTTGAAAGGCACTCTACTGTTAAGGCCACCCTTTAAAGACCCTACCCTCCTTGGGACCTAACTCCCGTGCTGCAGTCTCTTACCCAATCTTCCTTTGAACCCTCAGCTACATGCGAACTCTAATATTTTTCATGGAAGACCGTTTCCTTAGTGGCAGTTACCTCGGCCAGAAGAATTTCTGAGATCCAAATTATTGTGCTCGAAACCTCTAAACTTGATTTTTCTTAGACAGAACTACTTTACATACCAACCTGTCATTTCTTCCAAAGATGGTCAGAATCCAATACAAATCAATTGATTAATTTGCCAGTATTCTTTCCCAAATTGTCTAACAAAGGAGAATACGCATTACATTTATTGGGTGTTCACAGACAGTTGCATTTTTACTTGCATAGGACAAAAAAGCATCAGAAATTCTGATCAATTGTTTCATATGCAGAACCAACATTGGGTAAACCAGTTACCAAAGTTACTCTATCTAAATGGATAATAAATTACATTTCCTTTGTGTATAACAAATGGGGCATTGCTCTGACAAAACTTGTTCGAGCCCATTCCACCAGATCCATGGCCACTTTCTCAGTTTTTCAGTCCAGAGTATCCATGGATGATATTTGTGAGTATCTACCTGGGCTACTCCCCATAACTTTATTACTCATTACAAATTAGGTCTCATCTCCAGAGGAAGGGCTTGTTTTGGTTCTGTTGCATTTAGGAATATCCTTTGAGTATGTTCCAGAAATTGGGAAGCTAGGGACTCTGTCCCATCAGTTGAGGACAGAATGAAAATTGACAACATCAGATAAAAAAGTTGTGTACTCACCATAACATTCCACCTGTGTTGTGGATTTTCATTATTCCTGAATTCCCCTCCCACCAACCCCAATCCTTAAGACTTTTGGAAGAATGAGTGCTTAGTGAACCTGTATGTCCTTATGCTTTTGTATAAGCTCCAGATGTAGCTTCTCCACCTGGTAGTGTAAACTTTGGTTCGAGATGATTGTCACTGCTGAAGTGGCACCCCGACCCCATGTGCAAAATGTGAAAAGGGGTTGAGGATGAATGGACAGCTTCTCCAGAATTTCCATCTTCTTTCTACTAAGGCAGCAACCAAGATCCGAAATAACTGATGTTGGTGCATTATGGGTAAGGGAAAAGCTGGAGAGTTCTTGGTTGCCATTAGCTTTAGCAATGGCCGAGTTGGATCCAAGGGATCAGATCCGAACCCATCAGTTGGGGAAAAATGAAAATGGACAACAGAGATGTTTTGTTATGGTGAGTACATAACTTTTTTTCATACTATGTCTAATTTGTTATAATTATTTAAACTGTAGTTGTTTTTTGTATTTTTAAAAACTCTAAATTATTTTTAAAATGTTTTGTAGTATTTAGGAGCTTTGCTCCCCAGGTCTATACTGAAAATGAGCTCCAGCCTAGTCAGACTTTCCATCCACAAGGGTGGGGCATTGTTTTTCTGAAGTGCTTTATGATGAAAAAATGCTTAATATGTTATCTGACAGTAATGTCTATTTAAGAATATACCCTGTCTCATTACAAAAGTTGATTCAACATGTTAAAGATGAGTTGTATGATGCTTAGAGTTGTATGAGTATTTTGTTGTTGAACATCCCTTGTTACCATTGATTTATGGACTACCCAAAGGGGATGAAGATGCCTTGGACCCCCCTCCCCCTTACGGTCGATTGTGTCTGGTAATGGCTGGCTAACAGAACCCCTCACCATTTTTGTTGAACACAAATTCAGAGCTGTTGATGCTGTTCTTTCTGTTTTGAAGGATACTCAGCATTTTTTGGAGAGTTTGTAACGCTTGATGTTAATACACCTTTTACAGGGATTCCGAATGTGGAAGGGGTTAAAGCAGTTAGACTTGTTTTACACAAATTTAGTGGCTATTCCAGTGAGTTGATATTTTTGATATGTGCACTTTTGGACCTTCTTGAAAATAATGCTTTTATGTTCAAGGACCATATTTATCTACAGAAGGTTGGCATGGCTATGGGCACTTATTGTGCCAATAGCTACGCCAACCTTGTGATGGCTAACTGGGAGGATTAATTTGTGTTTGGTCAACACACATTTAGACAACATCTAAATTTTTTTAAAAGCTTTGTTGATGATACATTTCTTCTATGGGATGGTTCAATGTCTGATCTAGACTTCTTCATTACATATCTTGATTCGACTACTAATTATCTTAGGTTTACGAAATATGTGGGTATAAATGACATTGATTTTTTAGCTGCACATCTCTTTAAAGGTGGATGGGGTATTTTGGAAACCTGTATATATAGGAAGCTGTGTAGAAGTAACACTGTACTACATCGTGCAAGTATGCATCCTGGATATATATTCAGGAATATCTCTGAGTCAGACCTATAGGGTCTCTGGACTCCATACGAATGATGATTGTTTTCATCATCATAAGACATGAATTGTTTGATCAAGGCTATTCTGAACGTGATTTTGGTTTAGTGGATAAATTAATAGGTGAAGCCAGGAAGAATTAGGCTAGACCCTATTTTTCTAGTGTTAAGGGTAATCCACGTCCTAAGAAGAAATTAACACATGGTCCATTTGTCACACCAGTCTTAACTTTTACTAGTGATGTTGGCATGATTTGTGATGCTGTGAGAAAAAAAACTGTCCAGTTTTGAAGTCTGATGATAAAGTTCTTGATATTGTGGGGCAGGTACCCACATTTTGATTTTAGAATAGTTTGTCACTTAAAAGACAACTGTGCTATGATAATAATAGAAGACCTATATCTTTCTCGGAGAGAAAGGGAACTTATGCCTGTCATAATTGTGCGGCATGCCCATATATCTCTACATGTCATACATTTGTCCATATGTCCACCAGCTATGTATTTAATCCTAAGGTTTATGCAGATTGTTCCACTAGATATATAGTATATATTCCTGTGTGTAATAATAAATGCTGCTGTTTTTATGTAGGTAGGATGTGTAGGTCACTGAGGGAACATTTGTTTGACCATATTGGATACATCAGGAACAAAGATGTCACTAGTGCTTTGTATAGACGTATATCTGTTTTAATGACCATTCTTTTAGTTTTCTGGTACTACAATGTATGTTCCAGAGTAATAGAGGGGGTGATACCAATAATAAGGTAGAAAAAGCTGAGACAAGATGGATCACTGTTTTGCAAGCACACAGATTTCCAGGGTTGAATGGGTGTATTCCTTTAAAACCCTTATTGAAAGAATGTAAATTGCTTCATTAATTAGTTAATTTACTATGGTATATATATATATTGCCTGTGTTTTATTTTTGTTTGAAGTGCCTGGTGTTTGGCACGAACGCGCTTACGTTTTATTTAAAACAAGTTTTTTATTCAGCCTTGTGTGGTTGTGGTGCTGATACATGTGTTTTGTTTGTTTCTTCTTAAAGTTAAGGAACCTATTTGGGCAGCTTTGCTCATGGTAGCGGCTGCATGTTGCATGTTATCTTCACCAGTAAGCATTACCTTGCTGTATTAGTAGTGCTACACTTCTAAATGTGCAAAGTGGTCACTGTACTGTTCCAGCTCTGTAAAGTCTTAACTCTGCTTTTACTCTTAAAAGGTGAAAGGTGTCTGTATCCCAGAAAGTATCCAAACTGATTTTGTTTTAGAGTGGGATCCATTGACTGGAGATGCCTTTTTTTTCCCCAAAAAAAGCTCCTAAAAATGCACCCAAATTATTCTTATGTTAACTCTATCCGAGACATGTTTTTTTCTTGCAAGCATGGGCAATCTCAGAACCCACTGATTATTAAAGCTCTGTTGAGGGAGCGGGATCTAGCCTAATGTTGTATCTTTTGGCTTTTCCTGGTTAGGGGTCGCCACAGCGGAACTCCGGTCCGCTAATGATTGGCAGTAGATTTTTACGTACCGAGTTGCCCTGACATACAACCTTAAACGAAGGTATGCCCATTCACGCACATCTCCACACAGAAGACAATTTAGCTGAGAATCGAACAGGACAACATCTTGCTGTGAGGCGACAACGCTACCGCAGCACCACCACCGCAGTTCTAGCCTAATATAGATGGAAAACTTTTCCAAAAGTACAGAATGGTATGACAACTTACTTGGTCTTAGGAGCCAGTGAAAATTGGGACAAATTTGGACAAAGTCACTCATCTTAGGAAAAAGGTAGTATACTTTAGACAGGTTAGGCTTTTTTTGGAAAATGTAATAAACTTGGGGGCTGCCTTAAAGAATGGCTCATCCCTGATGACCCTTTTAGTTACTTTTAAGGAACATATGTCATCCACCAATTTTGTGTTTTGTCTTCCTCTATTGTACATAAGTCAACTGACTTACTTCCAATCGATCTCTGCCCCACATCCATCTTTTTGGAAATCTTACCTGTATCTCCCCATCATCTTAAAGTAACCCCAACCTCCATCCATATTTCCTTACAAGGAGGCACTTTTTTTATTACCAGACCTTAATCTTTTATATTTAATATTTCTTTCTCTACTAGCATTGCTCCCTCCTCATTATAAATATGCATTCACTTGTCTACTACTTGAATTTGCCTCATTCTCTTTGCCTTGTCACTGCTTGCCTGTCACAAACCTCAGACGCATCATAAAAAATATTTGAAAACATTTGTATATTCACAGTGCTATAATAAATCAGTAAGTTTATGAATTCTTTGGGTTTTAGGGTGATCACAGCTATCTAAAATATGTGCAACATACTCTGCACTAAGGACCTGCTAACCAAGGTTTCTCAGTGCAACTTGAGTATTTGCATCTGCCTGTAATTCACTGCTGCTAAGTTCTTGGCTTATTGTTTTGGGAGAGGTGGTGTCTGCTGGTTTGTCAGGTGGACCTTTCAGGTCTACATAAGGTCCACTTTCTCTGACACAGGCTTATTTAAGATGTGGAATACCCCAAGGATGTATCCTTGGCACATTTGTCTCTTTTCTTCAGGAATCTTAATACATCTCTATAATTAGCTTGGGCAGACCAATCTTTTCATTCATCAGGAAGAAATACAGTTCATAAGGGCTTACAGAATGATGTTACTGCTCTTTAGAATGGACTGTAGCTGAATTTAAATATCAGTCCTGGAAAATCTGCGATAATAGTCTTTGGAATGGCTTAGCATCTCTGACATTATTTTGGGCCCCTTGAACAGTTTGGACGTGCCTTTCAGCATAAACATTGGCTGTTATTATTGACAAAATACTGTTATTTAAAGAACATGTAGAAATCTCAATCTCCTTAATCAGCTTGAAAGTTATTACAAACTTTCCGTCTTTCTTGCTAGCACTGGTCATGAATTTGCTAACTCCCAGAGTCATATGCTCTCCCTCTGAAGTACTAGCCTCCTACAGAAGACTGTCACTGTTTTTTTGTGTAGTTATACTCCCTTGCAAGATAGCAGGACCCATAACTCTATCTTTCTACAGAAGGTTAACTGGTTTCCAACTGCAGAGAGAAATGCTGTGGTTAAAATGCCTTACAAGTTGGGGGAGAAATTCATGATGACTGCATTGCTATCCGTCTCTTCCTTTTCAAAGATGATCATGACCTGCTAGAATAGCCTTTGTACAGATGTCAGAAATTTAAAAGTTTCTACACCACTTATCCTCATTGTATGAAAATATGCAAGACATTTTGTAATTTATAGTAGTATGTTTTATTTTTCTTGAAGGGTAAACATTTGTCTTTAACAAATGATGTGACCTTAATAATTTTAGAAATTATTTTAGGAGCTGGAGCAAGTGTTTTGTGCTTGTCACTGTGTAATTTTGAGAAAGCATTACTTTTTGGTACTTGCCTTGTTTACCAACTATTGCTGACATTGCTACTGCATTCCAGGCTTCTTTCTTTGCGTAACCATGTAACCGCTTATCAGTTCCTCAGTTCTTTTTTTTCCTTGTGTCTTTATAAATAAAATTACTAAACCTTTGCCAGTTCAGAAAGCTGCTTCCTTGCTTGTGCCACAGATGGGTAACCTTGCAATGGCCATTTCAGTTTCTGCGGACCACTTGTTTTTCCTTGGCTTCGGCTTGTGTAGTCCCTTCAGCCACTATGGATCATGGTTTAGACAAGTCCTCTGTGACTAATGCTCTAATCCTCTGTGGGCATGGGAGAACTCTTCAGTCACTGAGAAGGGAGTAAGAATGCCCCCCTGCTTTGATCTCATGTTTTCCCGGGAGTGATGTCCCTGATATATGACCCTGACTGTTTCTGTGGATATTCCCTTATAAAAACAAGCAGAAAGTTAAGTATTTAACTTCTCTTGTATGTCTCCCCCTATATAGGGAAGATTTATTAGGCTTAGTTGAGCTCTTAACCCCTTCACATTCTAGTCATACTGGTAAGAGAAAAAGAAATTCTGTTTTCTGAAGATTGCTAGTGTGATGAACAGGAAATGGAATTGGAGGGAACAAATTCAGTTGTCTCAGGTAACAGATTTTGATTCTGATTCTGAGGAGAGTATTTCTACTGATCTTCCCCATGAAGAATTTTCCTTTTCTGAAACTGACTATAGAATATCATTCCTTGTTGGGAGTAAAATGACATTCCAGTTTCTTTGAAAAAGTAATTTATTACAGCTAGAATTTCATCACCTTACTGTTGTTCCACCTGCTTTGGAAGATTTTCTTTATTAGTCTGCAACATGCCTGATAGGTAGACTGTATGATGTTCCATACTCATAAAATACTTCTTCTTTTCTGAATCTGCAGTGATGTTCTTGTCATCCTTCTGCAGCTAAATATTTTAGAGAATGCAAATCCCTCACCCTCTGACATGAATGGAAAAGTTTTTTTTGGTAGCATTGACAAAATAGTGTATTCTTTTTCCACTGTTATTTTCAGAATTCAGAATTGTCATACTCTATGTTAAAAGTTTTTGCTGACTTCTTTTGAGAATATGAGGAAGTTAACTGCCACCTTTTATAGGTTCATAGGAGATCACTAGGCTAACAGCTCAAGAACCTTTGCAAGCCTAGCAAGTTTTACATAGATTTTACCCAATTTTCTATCCCTAGGGGAAAGTTTAACAAGGGTCAGCAAGCAGGGTTTTTACAAGTTTTACAGACTGCTTCTGAGTATAAGGGACATGGGCTTCACCCCAGGAGTCAATTTGCAATTTCCCATCCATTGGTCCAGATTGTGCTTAAAGATGGTCAGGGAAGGGCTGTGCTTCACTTGAATATGAAGCTGCTTCCAAAGGAAGAGCAATTTCTAGGACACGCATGTTTCTCCAGCATGAGCTATGCATGTCAGAGATCAGCTTTATATCCTTGGAGTTGGTAACCCTAGTGCAGTTAGTTTTGTGAATATGCAGCATTTCCATCAGTGTTGGATCAGAGACGGCCTTGTAGGTCAGGTATAGATCACCCCTCAGTAATAGGTAGGAACCTCAATATAGTGATAGGACTTTTTTAATCGGTCCGCATATGACATGTTGGTTATACCCTGTATTTTTTGGTGAGAAACCTGTGAGAGCATACCAACGGTTGCAGGTGCTTGGCGAGGTGCATGCCAAAGAGTGCATTGTACTCTTGTTATTGGTCTGATGAGGGCTGAGTACAGTAATACTGTAACATCCTTGGTTCCAGATTCCATGCTGTTACTTATAAGCTTTGAATGCTTTTCCTTCATCCGAGGACACATCACTAAATGCTCTTATTGATTCTTTTTCTGAAGTAACCAAATATTCCTAGCAGTGCTCTTATGACTCTGCTGGTGCCTCTTCCAGAACAGAAGTTACTTGGTTTGTTATGAGAAGATTTGCATGGCTACATTATCAAAATATGCTTGAAGATATTTTGAATTCTCTCCTTGATAGGAAGGTTGTATTCAGACCATCTGCTGAGGTCATGAAAAAAGATAATGGGGGAGGGATAACTGACTGAAGGGGTGACTCAGATTTTTAGCCTTTCTTCATGTTTAAGGGTTTTATCTGTAATGTGGGATTCTTCTTTACATATATAAACTTCAAGCAAGCAGGCATTCAAAAAACAGTGATGAGGAAGCTCTAAAGAAGAAGAGGGGAGCCTCCCAGAAACTAGGACAGTCCAAGTTTGAATGACGATGTACAAAATATATTTCTCCTCCCACACTGGCAACCCTTTTATTTTCCCCCAAAGTCTGGTTTCTTTCTTTCTTATACGCTTTGTCAACAGATAAACTCAGACAAGTGAGTTCCGAGTGTTGTGCATCAGGGGTACAAATGGCAGTGAAAGTTCTACCTCCTTTTCAGGGGATTCCTCCTCATTCTTCAAGTGTCTTTGTTTTGCCCCACCATTTAACATCTGATGGCTGAAGGGGTAATGGAACCTGCTCACCCCCACCTCTTTCTTTTTCTCTCTTGCAGGGAAAGGTTTTTATCTCAAGGATATTTCTGGTTCCAAAGAAAGAAAGAAGCTTCATGGAGAACTTTCCTTTCTCAAGCACTTTGTGAAGCGATACCATTTGAACTTTGAAACTTTCACAGTCCGTTACTTTTATTCCCCCTTTCAGTTGTTTGGCAACTCTAAAGGGTGCTTATCGCATTTCATTAGCCACAGAGTGCAAGTGTTCATGATTTTCTGTGTCTAGATTACACTTTCACTTCTGTTTATTACCTTCTTGGTTGTCTACTGATTCAAGGGTTTCTACAAAGTGTCTAACTTCAGTGATGGCCTATTTCAGACTGCATGGTATTCACGTTTTTCCTTATTTAGATGACTTTCTTATCTTTGCAGAGTATTTTTCAAAATGTCTGAAATCTCTCACTTGGACAAGATGTCCAATTCAGACTGCTTTTCAGGAGAACATTCAAAAATCTTGTCTATAACAAAATAAACTTGTTGAATTCCATGCCACAAAATAGCATTCCTGTGCTGTCTCTAGGTACATATGTTCAAGAACTTTTTACCCACAGGAAAAAATCTATCCCAGTGTTTTCCACTCAGTCTTGGACTTCAGCAAGGGGATTTGTCAGAATTCTAGGAGTCATATGGTATCTGATACTCATGTTTCCTCAGGCCAAACTCCATACCAGAGATTGAATGGTGTCTAAAGTATGTATGGTCATGATTTCAACCCGACTTATCAAATTCCAGTCGGCATATTTATAAAAGGGGGACTGATTTGGTGGCGAGACTAATTTTATCTGACTCCAGCTCTTCCATTCTTCTTTCCAGCTCCAATACAGTCTAAAACAGATGTCTCACACTTTGCTTGGGGGATTTCTTTGGGAAGTAAAGGTTCAGGATCTTTAAAATAAAAAGACCAAGCAAAACACACACACGTCAAAGAGATTGGCAGTAATAAATGCACTCGAGTCTCTCAATCATCTGGTCCCCAGGACCTCTATTCACAGGCAATACCACAGTGATGTGGCACTTAAATGGGATGGGGGGGGAGTGCAGCTTAGCCATGGTAGTCTGAGGTATAGCAATTCAGAACAATCTGTGTACAGGCTTCTTACATTCTGTTAGAGCAAAACTGTGACAGACAAGCTAGGTGAGACCCTTACAAATGGAAATTGAATCAGAGGAGCTTACAGGATTTAATCTCGCTGTGCTGTGAATGGAGGCAAAGACATCTATCCAAGGTTTTCCCCATGCAGCTAGACAAATTCTGCTCCAGGTCTCCTTGCAGACAGGTTTGGAAAACAGATGCAGCTTCATTTCTGTGGACGGAAATGTTCCTGTAGGTCTTTCTAACCTTTTGACTGATATCCAATGTCATTCTGAAGATTCAAAAGGACTCTCCAAAGATCATTGTGGTATCCTCCTTCTGGGCTAGTGGTTCTGTCTTCTTTTGGGAGTGGCCAAGGGCACTTACCACAAGCTTCCTCACAAACCGGATCTGCTGACAAAAGACAGGGGAGTTTGATATGCCACAACTTGAAACAAATGTATATGACTACCTGGATGATAGAATGTCATCATATTTTAGGTGCCTATTTTCACATGAAGCACAGTAGGTATTAAATGAGGCAAAGAAACCTGCTACCAGGAATTCATATATAAGCAGGTAAACTATTTTCTAGTTGGTGCACTTTGAGCCAAGACCCTTTTTAACCCTTGCACTTTTCTGGTTTTGCAATATTTGTGTTGTTCTCTCTGCCCTTTTATTCCTTTTATTAAGGTTTATCTTCTGCCATTTCAGCAAGTCTGTACACGGATCCCCCTCTTTCAATGCCCTTTCATGTTGAGATGCTTTTGAAAGGGATTCTGTATACTGTTCCACCTAGGAAGCAGATGGTTCTTCCTTGGGATCTTAATTTTGCTTTTGAAAAGTTTAATACTTGCTCCTTTTGAACCAGCCCGTCTAGCTGATTTGAGGTTCTTAGCATGCAAAGCAGTGCTGCTGATAGGTCTGACTTCCACAAGAAGAGTGTCTGAGTTGCAATCTATTATGTAAATCAGTCTTATCTTATTTCCCGCAAAGATAGTTTCTGTGAGAATATAACCTTTTATGTTCAGGGATGGACTGAAAGTATTCTAGGGGCCGCAAATTGGTCCTGTATTCATACTTTCACAAACCACTGCAAACTTGATTCTCTTTTTCCAGGTCTAGAGCAGCATTTGCTAGGACTACTCTTCATGGTGTCCTGGACCCCTCCTCCCACTCTATGCAAGCTTCTGTATTCTACCCATAGATCTTAAGCTACTGAAGCACTGATCTAAAGTTGAATGTAGTACTGTTGTTGAAGTAAACTTAACAGTAGATGCTCAAGTAGATCACAGCTGCAGTAGCCACTGCATTAATCTAATCAAGCACTGCGGCTGCAGTAAATGCTCTCTCCCACCATCCCCACTTTATTTTGTTTTGTATGATATATATATATATATATATATATATATATATATATATATATATATATATATATATATATATAAAATAATTTTTTTTGGCCTGGGTGAGGACATTGATTTTATTGACCTGGCATTAACATGTTTCAAGGCTCTAGCCTCCCTTCTTTAGTTGGCATTAAAGCTCTGAAAGGCTTGGCACCTAGACCATTGATTTTTTTTTCTCCCTTATCTGATTAAGCGGTTGGTGGTCTGAGTGCAAGGAAGGTGTCCTAGAGCTTTGTAAGCTTGCTGGCAGTTAAATCCTGTGCAGGATCTAACCTGTCTTGCTTAGGCTACTGTAGCATTGATCTGCCTGAATACCTGCTGTTATGGCAAGTTCACTTACACAGCTGTACTTTTTAAAACATTTAAAAGGCATGGTCTGTTTGATATGCTAGGCAAATTTAATCTTATGAAGTTTGTGTTGGAAATTTATTAAATGATCAGTAAATATAACAGCATGTAGCTGATAAAATGAATAGCTGGTAAGGGTCACACAAAAGATTGTAGACATTTATTGCCTGTTCATACCGAGCAGCAGTTGTATTTATTGGAAAATAAGGAAATGTGATGTTTGCAACTGAAGGTTGTGTTTGAAAGTTTGAAGAAGGTTGTTTTCCACTTTGATGTGAAATCTATCCAAAGCACCACCTTTGTTTTAACAAAGTTACTAGGTGTAGAAATGACTTGTAGGTTGCTGTTTTTAGTATCTGACGAGTAATTTGGTAAACCAAGGGCCATACTATTGCAGTTCATTTCTTGGTATGAAAAGGAGCCAGTGTTATGGCAGGTGTGGTGACCCGAGAAGAAATATACAGTATTATGAAGACTTGTTTTTGGTGAAATTCATTTTTTCAGAAATGATACTGAAGCAGACATTACAACTCTGAGAAGGCCACAGAGTTTAGATGGAGGAAAGATTACACACTGATTTTTTTCATACAGTTTTGAAATTATTTTCCAAATGATATGCAAGTGTTCACCAGTGCTAAGTCAGCTATGGATTAAAAAGAATGCCACAAGTGCTAGACAAAGAAATGCAATAGATTGACCTTAAGTCATGTTAAGACTAGATATTTCTAGGTTGGTGAATTTGGAAGATGAATGGGAAGAACAGCCTGACCCAGATGGGAGAGTTAATTTGTGTTGTATGGCTAAAATACAATGGCTAGTGGAGTCTATCTGCAGAATGATTGTTGGTTATGCATGTTGATATTTTATTCGTTTAAAAACTGGGTTATAGTATTTATGAATTTGGGTGTTGCAAAGTCATTCTTTTGTCTTTTAACTATAGATGTGAAAGGACTGGTCCCCCACCCCACTGCCTTATGCACTGTAGTCCTGCAGAACTCTGGTAGCGTGACATTTAAAACTTTCCCATGCTATCAAACTCCTTCCTTTTACCTAGCTTCCTGCGCATGGAAGGACCTTTGTGATTTGTCTTGCTCATGTGTAATCACATCTATTCTTTCCCAGGCTACCAGATCTTTTTGGATACTTTAGATTTTTTTTTTCTTCAGTATCCTGTTAGACTTAAAATTGCTTTTGACCTTTTTAAGGTCAGTATTTTTGTGGTTTGATATTTGAAATTTTCCTCCTGCCAGTATGCATTTTCTCCAGTCTGTACCTGTTTAGTGTTTAACTTAATATTGTTTCAGAGACTTTTCTGCTTTTGCCTTGAATTTAGATTTTTTACAGTGCTTATGTAAGAGAGAAGAGTTGCATAGAGGGCGGTATTTTTCTCTGACTAGTATTGGTCTGATTTCTGTTTTTGTATGTATATGTTATATTCAGACTGATTCTCTTGACTCCTGCAGTGTTTACCTGAGTAATCAGTCTGTTCCTTGTATCCTGTCAAAGCATCTTTAATCATGTACTTGTGTGTACACGACTTGCATGTGTTGACAGCAGTCACATGTTTGTTTATCTTTGCGAATTTGGAGTCATTGTATGTTTTTCTGTTGACTACTGATCTGTTGCCAAGAACATTCCAGTTTGCTTCTTGACTTCACTGTAAGGTAAATGTAAGGTACATTTTCCTTTTTCTAAATGTGATTAATATCTGCCCGTGACTTGCTGTGAGGTTTCTTAATTTCATTCTGAGCTGGGCAGAAGTTATATCTTTGTCTCCTTACCAGCATAGACCTGGCTTCAGTATCGGTAGAGATTGTAACACTCCTATTTGGCCTCTTACAGACTTTGAGATAAACTGAAAATTCTTTTATACTTGTCTTGATATGGCTAAAGTGTAGCCATGGAGTTGTGTCCATGTTTTCATGGTTAATCACCTTACTTTACAGAAACGTCCTCATCCTCATTCTGAGTGAAGCACAACTGGATGCATCGGAACCAGTCAATCTGTTTATGTCTTTGGTGTAATTTACAGTCTTACATTTGGTCTACCCAGTTGGCATTGATCTCAATTTTCTGCTGTGGCCTTTGTTTCAGGGTCACATGCAGCACTTATTGGGTAATCCCTTTTGAGTCTAACTTCAATTTCTTCAGTCAACCCCGTATTGCCTTTAACCTATGTTTCAAGTCTAACCCATCGTTTGCTATGAGCTTCGTGTTGAGACTCTACAACATGTGGAATGGCATTGGGGACCTTTTCGTTTGGCCCTGTGTTTGGTACTGAGCTATGTGGGCGCTGTGCGTTTTCATGCTTGCATCATTCTGTTTTAACACGGATTGCTTTTGCATTAAGGAGACCTAGTTTATTTGTTTTTAATGTTTCTTAATTGACACAAAGCCCTTTACCTCCTATCAGAGGTTTTTTTGCTGTGACTCATTTAGCTTCCTGATACCAAAGTGTTTGGCATCCTGATACCAAAGTGTTTGGCATCAAAATAGACTCTGAAAGCACTTGCTGCACTGAGAAGTGAGTTGCTTGTTGGAGCGGACTGTTTTTAGCTTTGAAATGAACAGTTTCTCTGGATCAACATTTTTGTCCTATTCCTCACTCTGAGCTGGCCTTATTCAAGTCTGGGAGACCCCCTAGAGTGTTTACAAGTCTGATGTCCCAATACTTAATCCCTCTAAAGAAATGGGTCCCCTGTACCAGTTGCAGATCTTGTGCACTACTTATCTCTGTCAGCAGCATGGTTCAAGGTTTGGTGTCAGCAGTGTCGCATTTAACCTACTTTCAGGGTATTTTGGAGTTAGTTTTCAAATTCCTTTAGTAACATTTGCTGGACGGTGCAGTGGTGGAGTGGTAGCTGGAGTGCCTTCTGTGTGGAGTCTGCATGTACTCCCTGCATTCGTGTGGGTTTCCTCCGGTTTCCTCCAACATGTCAAAGACCTGAATCTGGAGCATTTCTCTCCGGGCCTTCACTGAAAATTGGCTTCGTTCCAAGTTGGACTTTCCCGGTAAACAAATGTTAATTCAATAAAATAAATAAAACATAGCACTCCCAAGGTTCTTCTGCATCTGATTTGGCCCATTTGGGGAATTTGTTTTTTATTCCCCCTTCTTCTTTCAGTTGAATATTTTTCCATTCTGTACTTATGTATTTCCAGGATTGGTCCTGTGCTGAAAGAAATCATGACCTGATTGTTTCCCTCTCTCCAGCCCTTGTCTGACCTCAGTGTCAAGGGTGAGCACACTCTTTTATATGGGATTCTAAGCAGGACAGAACTGTGAGACTTCATCTTCTCACCGGCCTATTCAGTCTTTCATGCAATAGATTATCATTTTGTTATTGTGAGCATTCCTATAGGGTTCTTGGAGAACCAATTGCATATCATTTCCTTTAGGAGTCTGTCTGTTTGCCTGTGTGCACTCATTCATTTCAGCATGATTCCCTACCTACCTTAAAGGTAAGGAACTCCGGCTGACTTGATATTTCTATCTTTGAAAGCTATGGTGTGAGGCTTTTCCCTTTCTCTGCTCTCCATTCTATCAGCTGTGGGTCAGTCTAGCTGAAGGTTCTGTTCACTGTCCTTGATAATTGTTCATAAAGCAGTCGGTCTTTCTTTGGTCATAGCCTTTGTAAGTTAGCAAATGAAATATTGTGTTCCGTCTTCTATGTAGTGAAAGCTGCCATTACACTTGTGTTCTAGAGGGAAAGCAAAGTGTATTCCTTTTCATTATCTGTATCTTATTGATGGCAAATGCCCCCATTTATGTATTCTGGAGTACCTGATCAGGGAATGGCTCCTGGTCTAGATCCCTGCATTCTCATTGAGCCTCCTTGGAGAGATGTTGGGATGACTGAAGACATTGTGATGCTTTCCACCTGGCAGACATGCTTTGCTGAATAGAAGAGCTTCTCCACTTGGGTGGAGAGGTAGCTTATACTACCACAGTCAGTCAGCATTGTGGATGATTTTGACTAATACCAGGCACTTGTGTCATTTGAGCTTTGTTTATTCCAGTGTGAAGGTGTATACATCTGCTAATTCTACCCATGACAGCCTTTTAGCGAGCAAAACCTTGGCCCACCATTGACTGATCAGGTAGCGTTACAGCGAGCAGAACTTTGGCCCACCATTGGCCAATCGGGTAGCTCCTTAAGGAAGGCTTTGCATCTTTATACGTTTGGAGAACCTTTTGCCTTCTTGGGACTAAAACTTTTTTTTTATCATGCTTTCCTGTCCGCCATTCAAGCCTTATGATTCAACTGTAATGCTTTTCTTGCAGGTCATCATCTCTTCTTACTGGAATTAGACACTTCTGTAGAGATGCATTTCACAATAATAAGATGGTACTTAGGACTAACCAACTTGTCCAAATTTCCTTCAGAAATGATGTTAGAACTCACATTGAATCATATATTTGCAGGGACATAAGGGCTCTTCCTCCTCCTCTAGTTTAATTCGAATGTGTATGATCAGCTTGTGTTGGAAGCAAGTGTAAAAGTTGGGGTGGGGATCTGGCATTTGTTAAGGAAACCCTTTGCCATCATGCAGGGGAACCACTATTTGAAAAATGTGACTCCATTAGGGGAGTGGCAGCTCCCACTGTGCACTTCAGAAATGTTTTCATGGAGAACTGTTGTGCTGTGGGCACGTAGTACTTGGTAATGCTATGAACTAATTATTATCTGCACTGTAACTCTAGGTGTTGGGCTTGCTGTGGTACCCAAGTGCTTTTGGAACTCACTGCGAGCAGCCTCTAGCTTCTGCCCCCTGGGGGATAATGGTTATAACAGATATTTTCTGTCGATATCTTTTGATCTGTGGTACACATTGGGCAGTTAACATAAAGGATTTTCCTGTAGTCATGGGTACAGGGTTTGATTCCTTCTACCTCCATGTGCCCAGTGGGTGATTGAGCAAGTCACTTAACCAAACCATGCTCCTCAGTCACCCCTGAAAAAGAGGCACTTGTGTCCAGTGGGCTTACTTTATTAATAAATGTATACAATAAAAGTAGTGAAAAGAAAAAAAAATCCTAATTGGTTTCTAATTACACTCTAGTTTTCCTCCTGTTTTTGTCTTTTCCATCCAGAAGCTGCTCTTGAAAGTTCTTGTAAATTGGGCATATTTATGTTTGTGTTCTTGTACAGTGTTGGAGTCCTCCATTGTTCTGTAATAAGTGCGTACATCATGTATGAAGTGAATTGGAAGGCTCACAAGAAGTCCATGTCATCACAGTGTAGTCCATTAGAATCTGTACTTGGGTTTGAGACCGCCTAAAAACAAAGGTGAATTGAGACAAGAAGGAAATGTAGTCTAGCATACCTCTCAATTGCCCAGATTTTTGCAGAATGTCCAGATTTTTGCATCATATTTTTGATCTGTTCCATATAAAATTTATAGTTTTCTGGCAAATCAGTAAGACTGAAGTCATTAAATAATGACATATTTGAGTTTCAGACTTCGTATTCTCCAAAAAATGCATGTCAACACAAATCGTATTATTCTAACAAATGTCTTTATGTAAGAGTAATATTTAAGATCTGTCTCTATTTTTCGGCTCCCCTCCATTATTTTGGAATGTCCTGATTTCTTGTGTTGAGGTTGAGAAGTGTGTAGTCCAGTTGTATAGCACCTGAGGAAGATCTTCTCATAGGTGAAATGATACAATAAGAGTTTTAACTGTAAAAACTTTGAGGACCTTTTGCCATAGGACCTTTGTTTAACTATATATTCACCCACTTTGGAATGAACATGGGTACAGTTCTTGAACTTTCTATTTGCATATGACTGGAAGTTAGAAAATTTCAGGTTTTATAATAAGCTTTATTTCAATTTTATTCATTACAAAAATACTTCATAGTTTAACTTGTGTTAAGAGTTGGGAACTGTAGTGACGGGTACAATGCATAATCTTGGCGCTGCAGATGCTACTAGACATTAGAGGATATGCCTTCAGCAAAACAGTTTTTTTTACCCGCTGTAGCAGGAGTGGCAAGTGAGTTATTGTCCAGACCTAATTTAGAAATTCCTTTTAAAATATCTGAGAGCTCTCTTGTACAAATACTCTTCCATTGCGTGTTTAAGAAGTCCATGTTACATGTAGGAATAAAGCTGGTTAATGTTTTGTCTAACATAAAATGATCGTGCATACTCCATTTGGTGGATTAAAAACAGTCACTGATGTCAAAAGGATGTAAGATCTGAAGTGGCAAGTTCAGTCTTCATCAACCAGAAGGACCAAGGTAGGCAGAACTTGGATATCTAAAACTTCCGAGGCTTAGTGGCTTCTGCTCATTCATCTGTAATGCTATGTGAGGAATAACCATCTCTACATAACTTGCCATGCACTGAAGATTTCCTGTTATAAAATGGTCCCAAGCTACTCCATAAATGTATCTACATTTTGTGTTTGGAAAAAAAAAAATTCATTTTTTTCCAGTAGATTCATTCATTTTTACTTTGTCATCTCAAGGTAATTTTCTGTTCGTATTTTTATCAACTTTGTGACACTTTTCTTGTCCCTCTCCCAGAGGCCTTCCGATTTTCTTCCTTTGACTGACATAGTTTAGTTTTGTTATTTGCTTTGCAGCTTTGAATTCTGAAGTATTTCAAACATTGTGGTTCAGAGGATGCAGATTTGTTTGTCCCTCGGTTAAATATAGCTAAGAGTCTAGGGAATTTTAAAAACGTAAATGCATTTGTAAAATCTCCCCCCCCCCCCCCGAGATAATCATGCATTGAGTGTAGTTTATTGGGTGAGAATCATTTTGAGGTTAAATGTGAAATTTTGCTGATTTGAAGCTCATTTTGATTAAGGACGTATGAGTATCAGACTGGTACTTGAGAAAACAAAGGCCTAATCCTGCTTCTTTCTAGTAAACTCTTCACTGTTAAAATCCCTTCTTGAGGCCAACCTCTTCTTAAATGACTAATTTGCTGAGATATGTCTATGGTTAAAGATACTGTAGGACATGAAATACCATCACCTTGACCTTGCCTCTTGTGAAGGTGTTCTGATCCAGACTCCAAGAAAGTATGAAAGGTCTTCCTCCTCATCCTTCCACTTTGAGGTTTGTAAGGTTGTCTTGATTGTAGTTTGAGAGGACTCCCATTTCCCCATCCAAGAACTGCTGGTGTTTCTCATTTTGTGATATAGTTGTTAGAAAAATTGTAGGGCTTTGTCTACATGTCCATAAATCTCTAAGAACTGTCTCTGAGGTGGATTGCAAAAAAGATGCGTTATGCTTTTCCAGAGTTTAACACATGCTCTTGAGTATCTCTCCCAGCTAACACTAGGATAGTAAGAGGACTTTCTTTACAAATTGTTCATATCTGCAGTCTTGACTTTTCCTGGCCATGTGTACGTTCCAGTCCTTATGAAGCCATTGTTGACTTCACAGTAGTTAACATCTATGTCAGCTGAGCTGTATCCAATGGGTCTGTGGTTAACAGTCGACCATAAAGTTCCTCGAACAGCTGTTCACCATACATAGACCATTGAAAGTTCCTTTCATCTAATGGCCATATGATCATAAATTTCTTCAAACTGTCATAAATGGTCAACATGAAGGGAATGGAAAGTAGTCATTACTTATTGGGAACCTAAAGATAGGGAAACCTGCGCTTTCCCCACTGTAGTGCAATCTCAGAGCTGGACCCTCCTTATGTGGGCGGCTGCACCTCCCACCCCTGCTAATTATACCAACTCCAAGATCGCAAAACAGTGGGGAAGGGGCATGTTTCCTTATCCCCAAGTTACTGGTAAGTACCTACTAAGTTTTGCTCCCTTCATGTTGGTCAGTTATCGTTCAAGGAAATTATTTGTGATCTTATGACCGATTTGTGATCGAGGAATGTTCTGTTCAACTGTTAAACATAGACCCGTATGCACCAACTAAAGGGAATTATTTAGGGTGAAGAGGGCAAGAGCTAAGTGGGATAAATTGATCCTCACAACAGCAATTTGCAAGGCAGGTGTAAGTGCTTGGCAAAAAGCAACCAGCAGCAGGAAGAGAAGTTGATCCTCCCCATAGAACAAGGTGAATTTGGATTACCTGATTTGAATGGAATGTTTTGAGCTATGCAGTTGGCGTTCATATACATTACACAGAAGTTTGGAAATCTAAGTTGAAAGGGATGATTATGATGAAACAAGAAGACTGAAAAATAGACTAGGATTTTTAGATGCAGATTCTCAACGAGAACAACCATGTTGAATATTATATTCATAAAGTTGCAGAAAGTATTCTAAGAACTTAGCCAACATGGGATTGGAGAAGGATTTTGCCAATAGGGATATCTGCATGTAGGGATATAGAAAAGCAAGAGGGAGTATAGAATTTACTGGAGAAAACTGGAAAAGGAGCCTAGATATTGGGAGCAAATGACTAGAGAGAGAGAGAGGTTGTAGAATGGGATGAGGCCAAGCAAAAGTCTGGAGTGTAGGTTAAAGACTGCCTTCCCTATCAGTGTATAGGCAAAGAGAAAGGGAGTGCTAATTGATATGCTAGCCCTAGTAGAGTTTTTAGCTGAGCCTAACAAAAGCTACTATTAAAAAAATAACTAGTAGGTCATATAACATATTGCATGATAACTATAAGAATCAGAGGGGGTTAGAAAAGTTTGGGGGAGAGATTGGAAAAGCAATTTACAAAGGAACAGTGGGGGGCATCTGTATGGCTCCAAAATATACAATAAAGTCCAGAAGGTTTAGAAATGTATGCATGTAAGCTTTTGCATAGTTATTTTTGTACCCTAGGCAGACTTTTTTCCCAAGGAAGATGCAAATGTTGGAGGTGTGATGAAAAAAGGGAAGTATAAGAAGATGGCAGGTTTTAAAAATGCTCTAAAAATGTTGGGGGAGCAAATAGCTGTAGTAAAGAAAGTGATCCTTTTAAACTAGGACAGAAGGTCTGAATTGCAGATGCATAGTAAAGCCTTGCTGTTTAATGCTGTTTGTTGCCAAAAAAGCAATTACGAGAAAATGGATGTCCAAATGTAAACCAACTGTAATTAAAGTTTCAAATATTGTAAAGGAGATACAAACACGAAGTGGAATCTTTAGAAAAGTTGAGGACAAATTACTTAAAAGTCTGTGGACACTACTTTCCCCAAGAGCTGTTTATCCTTCACATAGGAAACTACCACAGTTCTTTTATTTATTTTTTACACTAGCATCCGGTGCAGTGCAAACCATGACCTTAATATTGCATTGACAACTGAACCAGAAGGGGAAATACTGACCCTTGTGTTGGGATTTATCCCAGGATCTCTGCATTTATTTTAGACCACCCTTTTCAGGCCAAGGTGTGATTTTTTTGGTACCATTGCCAGCATGGATAATGCAGACCAACTGCAGCTGCCTCCCTTGAGTTCTCCAACCCTTTTGGCTTTAGTCAGATACTTTCTGATTAACCATTCCCTCAACAGGAAAGTGGGATTGGAGGCAAGCTGCAGGATGCCTGCAACTCATTTGGCTGTGGTTCTTTTTTTGGACCAGTCACTGCAAGTTGAGGCAAGGAGTGCCAGTGTTTGGACTCTGAATCACCCACACCAAATGTGGATGAGAATGAAGCTTTACTACCTTTGTCATCCCTCTGACTCCAGGTTTGGGAAGATATTATAAATAATGAAGCAAAAAGGATAAACCAGAAATCCCTTTATTAATCTTGAGTTTATCTGTAGAAGGCCTTTCATTCCCTTAAACCTTCTTGCTGGGTAACTCCCTCAGTTGACAGGATGTTTCAGTTTGTGGCCTGAACTGTGTGGCAAAACCCAGATGTAGCACCTATCTCAAGTTATGACAGAGTTCTCTGGTTTGCTTAAGGATTGAACATATTGGTCATGTGCTCCTTTGGTTAACTCCACTGTGATGACTGCCCTTTAGAAGACTCCCATCCAAAAACGTCTCATGTTAGATAGGAAAGTATGTTTATGTGCTCTGCACTTACCCATTTAGGGACGTAAATTATTTATTGCATATGTTTTGCTTCCAGAGGGAGCTGACTGACATGTATCAGATGTTGGAGGGGTTGCAAGATGAGAACTTTAAATTTAAATTGCAGTCCCAGATAATAACCATTTCCTTATCTGCAGGTCTCACTGAGAGACTAGCTTGTATTGCAGATGGTGCAACAATGGCAGCAAACGCCTGTTTTGCAGTACACATTCGTATCTTTCTTTGCTTCATTGACTTTGTCGAAGATATTGAAGTGATCATCATCAGTGCCCCCTTTTGGCAACACTTGTTGAGTTGGTGGAGAAGCAGAAGTAAAAAAGGCAGGACTGTTGTTGCAGTTAAGCTTGAAGCTCACCAATATTCATTTGCTAAGAGTGAGAAAAAGTGACTGACCAAACTCTAGCCTCAGAGTTGAGTTGTCATGCAGTTCCTGTACTGATTACATCTAACCTCACCCCTGGGCCCCAAGGCACCACCACTCTCTCTCTCTCTCTCTCAGGAGATTGGTTAACTGCCATTCCACCTGATCCCTCCCAATTTCCAACCCTCTATCAAGCCAGGCACAGTGCTATCTAGCCCTCTTTTGCAGTAACTTTACCACTTGGAACCTGAAGAGAGGAAGAATCTGACCAGACGAGACCTCAGTAACTCCTAGACTCAGGAAGAAGCTTGACAGTGAAGACTGCAGACAGAGTACCATAAAACCATGCTCTAGGATCAAGAGCATTCCACCTCTTGCTGCAGCTACACCACAGCAACCAGGTGTAAATAAATGCAGAGCCAGTGGCTACAGTAACAAAACATGTTATGTAGTCCTATTTCGCTCACATTCTTACCAGTGGGTTCAGAGCCGAATATCAGCTCCGACTGGGCCAAACTTTTCTAGCTCGAAGTCTTCTATTGGCTGGGCTAAGCAGGTATCCCATGGTGCATTGCCCATATCCACAGACCTCGTTTGCCGAACGTGTAGCTCGGACGTGGTCTTGCTCTTGGCTGTGGCTAAGTACTTTTTTCTTGTCTTAAGAAAATTTATTGCTCTGAAACAAAAAGCTATTTTCATAGCTATTGTCCTTAGTGTTTAGCATTTTGGTAGTGTGCGTGTTTGCGGTATCCCGATAACTGTTCTCTCGGGCTAGGCCCGTTTCAGTTAGAGGGCCTAGTCCTTTCCTTCTGTCTGTCAAACCGTTTAAATTAGAGGTTTGATTGTCTGTTCTCCAACCCTTGTAGTCCTTAACCATTTTAGTTAGAGGTTTTTGGCATAGTTGGTTTCAGTGTGTGTCTCTAGTGCGTGTACGTTTTCAACCTTGTCTGATTCCTGCGTTTTTTTGTGGTGTTGAGTGTCTGTGAGTTTTCCTGTCAGATTTCTCTTAGGTCCCGTTGTTGTTTTTTGTCTTGTGATTGTCTAATGACTCCAAAGAGCACAAACCTTCCGGTTTCAAAAAGTGCTCAAAATGTGGGTACAAAATGTCCATCACCGATGGGCATTCTATTTGCATCTATTGCCTGTGAGCCATTCATCTGTAGGAAACCTACAGTTTTTGCCATGCATTCAGTCCCAGAGTGCTCCAAGACAGAAAGAATAAGTTGATCCTAAAGGAACTTCTGAAACCCTCTTTCAAAGAGGTCTTAGATTCTTCTCCCAGCGCCAAGTCTAAATCATCTAAGTCTAAAAAGAGATCTCCGGCTCCATTAGTTTCATCGGAGCCTCCGGAGAAAGTCACAAAAATTACATCAACCTCCTCTGCTCCACTGTCTTCGGGGCCGCAGGAAGTGTTGGTAGTGATGGAACCGACGTCGGCTCTGGTCATATTGGAACCTCTTCAGAGCCGATCGCCCAGTCTCAGACCAGCTTCTCTTGAGAGGAGATCTTGATTTCCCTTCCTGTCCTCCAAATCCTCCAGAACCCTTTTGGATATGGATGTTGATAGGGTGGTCCAGAGGCTCCTCCAGTCACCGGTTTTGGCAAAATTGTTTTTGGCTCCGGCCCAGTCGGCTCCGGAGCCCATCCCAACCCCTACTTTGACCATTCCTCCTCCGAGTGCATCTCTGTCTTCGGAGCCGGAGTGTTCCGTGTCGTGTGATGTTGCTAGTCCGGTTCCGATGGCCCCTCCGGCTCCATCAGTGCCGACATCGGCTCCGACCCAGTCGGCTCTGTCCTCTGGGTTCGGGACTAGGGATTCTTCAGTCGGGCCCGAGGGGGACATATTTGGACATATTTTGGTTCCGTGCCTCTGCTCGGGGAATTCCGACTCCCGTCGTGGTCTCTGAGG
Source organism: Protopterus annectens (assembly GCF_019279795.1). Classification (NCBI taxonomy): domain Eukaryota; kingdom Metazoa; phylum Chordata; order Ceratodontiformes; family Protopteridae; genus Protopterus; species Protopterus annectens. The sequence goes on along the minus strand of NC_056725.1, from coordinate 160,036,597 downwards.
CTGGCCGGTCCTCAGACTCGGGGGGACCAGACTTCGAGCCCATGCAGACTGTGGTGGCCAGATCGTCAGCTACATCAGGCGGATCGGTCACTCTGTCCCCTACCACTCCGGTGAGAGCCTCTGACCATCACCTATCCAGGGACAGCAGAGTACCAAGGCCTAGGGATAGCCCACGAGTGGTCCCCAGCTTTCTGAGGGTCCTTCAGAGTTCATGCCTGAGGAGCCCCCTAGAAAGAAGACGTGCAAGAGGAAGCACATAGACTCCCAGGATGAGTCCCTCACTTCTGATACTAACCTCACGGAATTGGAGGGGTCCCCCAAGTCATCCTCTGATGATGTTTCCTTCTCCGACATCCTGGAGATACTGAAGCAAAGAGGTGACTGGCCATCCAAAACCCCTTCAGAGGAGGAGTCTGTCTTCCTTAAGGCCTTTGGTGCTCAGCCCTCCGCCTCCTGGGTGTCCCCACCCTTCAATGAGCTCCTTGATTTAATTTGTCGAAGGGTGTGGGAAAACCCTGATTCTGTGGAGCCCATACCCAGGCGCCCCTACAAGTTTCTTTCTGCTCCCCAGGGTAAGGAGTTCTTGTCCAAAGGAGTCCCTGTAGATGCCATGGTGGTGGCGGCAGCCACTCAGAAGGAAGTTGCAGAGACCTCTTCCTCCGTCCATCCTCCTAACAAGGAGTCTAAGACCATGGACCGGTACAGGAAACGTACCCTCTCATCAGCAACCTTTACCTTACGGTCGCTGAATTATCTGTCTCTTTTCACTCTGCTCCAGAGGGATCTCCTCAAAGAGTTAGGAGATACTCTTGCGGCTAACGTCCCTGAGGCGGTGGCCCAGACGGTTAACGCCCAGGTGTTTACCCTCAACTCCATTGTCAACTCCTCCATGGGGCTCATTTCGTATGCAGCCGAGGGAGCGAGTAGGGCAGCAAGCTCAGGAGTCGCCCTTAGGAGGCAAGCCTGGCTGCACCTATGTCACTTTGCGGAGGCCTTCGTCTTCCTTCACTGATGCCCCCTTTGACGTTTCTTCATTGTTCAAAACCAAAGTGAAAGACACCCTCACCAGGTGCGAGCAAGAGGGAAAGACCCTGTCTGCCGTAGGGGTCCATTTTTCCCTTCCTTCTAGGCCTTACCCCAAGGCCCAGCAGGGTGGGAAGATGTTCAAGAAATCACAGAAGTTTTTTCGTGCTGCACAAGATGAGTCCCCGTCTAGAGGCAGAGGAGGGGGAGATTATTCAGAGAGACGCCGACCTAGAGGCAGAGGGGGCCCCCCGCAATTCGGAAGACCGTGATTCCTTTCAAGGCTCTCCCTACTCTCGTTCCTGAGGGAGTGCCCGGCTGTGCTTGTCTGGAGCCAGTCGGTGGTCGAATTTCATTATATCCGGAAGCCTGGAAAAGCATCACCCAGGACTGATGGGTATTACGAATAATTTCTGGAGGTTACCTCATTCCGTTCATATCAGACCCCCCATCAGTCAGCAATATCCCAGACGTTCCACCCAGTCAAAGGGATCAAGCAGCCTTAGAGGTTTCAAAGCTGCTAGAAAAAGGAGCCATCCAGAGTGTCCCCTCAGACCAGATCGGATTAGGGACTTACTCAAGATTCTTTTTGGTGCCGAAAAGAACAGGGGACCTAAGACCCATATTAAATCTCGACCAACTAAACAACTATGTACAGAAGTCCAAGTTCCGTATGGTCACACTACAATCGATTCTCCCATTGTTGGGAGAGTAGGTATGGATGTGCTCCATCGACCTCAAGGATGCTTGCTACCATGTAAAGATGGACAGGGCATCCAAGAGTCACCTACACTTCCAGCTGGGAGCCAGTCATTTCCAATTTCGAGCACTACCCTTTGGTCTCACCACAGCCCCCAGGGTGTTCACCAAGTGTATGTCAGTGGTGACGGCTCACTTGAGACATCAGGGATTCCAGACGTTTCTGTATCTGGATGACTGGCTCCTTACCGCCCCCACCAGGCATCAGCTAATCCAAACCAGGGACGCTACCATCACTCTGTCAACAGTTGGGCATAACACTAAATTGGGAAAAATCTGCCTTGTTGCCCTCGCAGCGTGTCACCTTTATAGGCGCAGAATTGGATACCATTCATATGCGAGCATTTTTACCGCAGGAGAGGATCAGAATCTTACAACAACAAATACACATCCTGATGCCCATGAGGAAAGTCAAGGTGAGATGGGTTCTCCAACTTCTGGGGACCATGGCAGCAACAGTCATGTTGGTCCCTCTAGCGAGATTGCACATGAGACTTCTCCAATGGCTTCTCTTTGTTCAATGGTCTTTCCAAAAATTTCCACTTTCTCACCCCATTTTACTCACGGACAGATTCAAACAGGACCTCAGTTGGCTTCGCACCAACAATTTGGATGGGGGAAGACCCTTCATCCCACCCATTCTGGTTGCCACAGTGACCACGGACGCCTCCCAGATGGGGTGGGGGTGGGGGGCATTATCTTGGCAGGACAGTCCAAGGCACGTGGCAAGATCACGAGACACATCTGCATATCAACGTCCTGGAGATGAGAGCGGTGCTACTTGCGTTGCAGGCACTTCAGAGTTTTCTACCTCTAGGGACGATTGCAATACACTCAGACAACATGTCGGTAGTGTGGTATCTAAACAAGCAAGGGGGAACCAGATCTTACCCCCTGTGCAGAGAGGCCATGCGAGTGTGGCAGTGGGCAGTAACTTCCCAAAGTTTTCTGGTGACAACGCACATTCCGGGGAAGTCCAACGTGATTGCGGACAGGCTAAGCAGAGCTATGCTGATGCCTTACGAGTCGTCCCTGAATAGTCTAGTTGCAGAATGAATCTTCAGCAAATGGGGTCAGCCTTGCTGCAACCTTTTTGCCAGCCCCCTCAATGCCAAATGCAGCAACTACTTCACGCTGATCCCCCCACAGGGGGAGTCACCCAGGGACACTCTGGTCCATGATTGGTCCTCTGGTCTGCTTTATGCTTTCCCTCCGTTTCCCTTGCTGTCAAGGGAAATTCAGAAAGCGCAATCCTTTGGAAGCAGAATAATTCTGATTGCTCCACACTGGCCTCATCAAGTCTGGTTCCCTTTTCTTCAACCATACATTGTGGACACTCCTTGGATTCTGGAACCTCAACCAGATTTACTGACACACATGTTGGGACAGTTCCACCCCTCTCTGATGACCCTCCGGTTGACAGCCTGGCTGCTCCACTTCCGTCGTTAGTTAGGCTTCATGAATTTTCCCCGGAAGTGGTTCACATTTTATCTTCCTCTCATAAGCTATCTACGAGGAAGATTTATTCCAGCAAATGGAAGAGGTTTTCTGTTTGGGCGCATACCCAAGGCATTGATCCGTACACAGCTCCAGTTGCTTCAGTCTTGGAGTTTTTGTCTATGCTCTTCCATCAGGGTTCCGCATCAGCTACCATCAAAATTCAATTGGCTGCGATCTCTAATTTTCATGTGGCTAATGAGCCTAGTCTTATGGCTCATAGACTCTGCAAGGCTTTCCTGAAGGGTACTCTGTTACTCCGTCCCCCAGTCTCCGAACCTGTCATGCCCTGGGATCTCAATTTTGTCCTACAAGCCCTTACTTCACCACCTTTCAAGCCTGCAGCTACCTGTGAATTGAAGTTCTTGACATGGAAAACAGCCTTCTTAATAGCAATCACCTCAGCAAGGCGAGTTTCAGAAGTTCAAGCCCTCTGTATTAAACCCCCATACTTAATCTTCCATAAGGATAGGGTTTCTCTTAGACCGAACCCTTCCTTTCTTCCTAAAGTGGCTTCTGTGTCTAATCTTAATCAATCCATTGAGTTGCCTGTATTCTTTCCGCAATTTTCAAACAAGGCAGAATTTAAATTCCATCAATTGGATGTACATAGACAGTTAAGCTTCTATCTGCACTGAACAAAAGATACCCGGAAGTCAGATCAACTATTTGTCTCCTGTGCGGACAACAAAATTGGGTCCCTGGTTTCCAAGGTCACCATATCCAGATGGATATCTAATTGCATCTCGTTCATCTACCAAGCGGGAGGAAAGGATCTGCCATTTCCGGTCAAGGCTCACTCTACTCGGGCCATTTCTACATCTACAGCCTATCGGGCCAGGTTGTCAATGGATGATATATGTGCTGCATCTACTTGGGCTTCTCCTCACACATTTGTTTCTCATTACAAATTGGACGTGGTTTCTAGGGCCAGGTCGTCCTTTGGCTCCACAGTACTCAGGAGTATTTTCCTATGAGCCACCCAGGGTGTAGGTGCTAGGGACGCTGTCCCACGGGTAAGAATGTGGGCAAGATAGGACTATAAAACATTAGGAAGTTATATACTCACCATAACGTTCGATGTATGTAGTCCATCTCGCCTCACATTCTTACTTACCCTCCCGCTTCCCCCTTCCTGGAGGATCTGGAGGTTAGGGGCTGTTTTTATCTACAGTTCCCTTTACGTCAGGTTGTTCTTTTTATCTGGATGTTGTGTATGCATGGGGTATGTATGAGTTTTGCAGCAAACTAGATCTGGGGATATGGAGCAGTGCACTATGGGATACCTGCTTAGCCCAGCGAATAGAAGACTTCGAGCTAGAAAAGTTTGGCCGAGTCGGAGCCGATATTCAGCTCCGAACCCACGGGTAAGAATGTGAGGCGAGATGGACTACATACATCGAACGTTATGGTGAGTACATAACTTCCTGTTCCCCAATCTGCAGTACAATGGAAATTGTTCCAGGGCACTACTGCACACTGTTGTATTCTTTAGACCATAGGCACAATTTGCCTATGCTCAAAGAAGATGTGAAATTCTTATGTTTATTAAAAGTTTGTGTACACTCTGTGGTTCACCACTTGCTGGATTTTTATTTCATGGGCACAGAAAGCCTAGACAAAAGGTTCTGACTTGTCAAACTTTACTTACTTTTTATTTTTTCTCTCCTACCTGTGCACATCCATGAGCTTTGGAAACATTTAGCACTGTGACTTGTTTTCCACTGTATGCTATTTCCCTGGATGCATGTATTGTTCAAAAATGGGAATCACCTAGTGTAGCTTTAAATGACTACCTCCCTTGCATATAAAAAGGTCCCCCTGCATCAAGAGGAAGAAGAATGGGGACTGGTCACATTAATCGTGTATGTGAGCTTCTTATAAGCAGGCACTGTAAACCTTTTTTGTTATACAAGAGAATATTAGCCGTTCATATTGTATGTCAGGAACTAATGAGCCCTGTAAAAGTGGTCCACCCTCTCATATTACATGTGATAAACTGGAAAAAGTTCTGTACGAAAGCATCTGATATTGTTAATCCTCGCTCATTCCTTACGTATGGGTATCTGTAACGACCTCGGAACCGAGCCGGCCATCTTCCAAGCTCGCGTCAGCTGCAAACTTTCGAGCTACACTCTTATCCATAATTCCCCTCTCCCTGTTACCTCAGATTTCATTTGCTGCATTGCCATTCGGTCATGTCAAGCTACTTCTCTTGAGCTAAGTATAGATTTTTGTTGTCAGACTAGTCTAATATAACCTTTTCTGTCGGAAAAATTTCTAATTTGTTGTCTCTTACCCTATCGCATGTAGTGACCATATTTTCTTGAGTTTCCTTCTCTTTACCATGAGGTATGTTCTCCCTTACCATTGTTGGTAATCTCTTCCTTTTCTTCATTACCTTCGGGTATTCTTTTGTACCATTGCTGGTACCCTTTCTTCTGTCTCCTTTTCTGTCATGGCAGATAAAAAAGGTAGTCCAGGATTTAAAAGGTGTTCTGATTGTGGACACAAATTACCTACATCAGATGCACACTCTTTGTGCATTTATTGCTTGGGTGCGTCTCACTTATCTGTTGACCCGCCCTGTGGTATTTGTAAAATTTTTTCCAATAGAACTTTGATTGAAAGGAAAAATAATTTGTTGCTGAAGGGACTTCTCAAATCTCCCTTTTTATAGGCTATTTCTGGGTCGGAGGCTTCAACCCCTCCTAGAGTCCATAAGAAAATTTTGGATGATCCTACTAAGGCCAAGTCTTTGCCTTCGTCCCCGGCTGGGTACTCCCGCCAACCAAGACCTAAGAAGGCTAACGTTTCTGCTTCGGAGCTCACTCAGTCGGCCCCAAAGCTTTCGGTGCCTAGACCTTCGGCACCAAGGCATTCGGCGCCATCAGTGATCTTGGCTCCGTCTACTCCTGTAGCCTTTACTATATTGGTACTGAGGGGCTCCTCAGTGCAGACTACTGCGACTACTACATCGGCACCGACTGTTCAGTCGGCGCAGACCTTGACCATGTCGGATCCGAAATCTTACTCTGAACTGACGCCTCAGTTATTGGCACCAATTTTGTCATTTCCAGTTTCGGTACCGGCAACCACTTCGGCACTGATCCTTTTGTCAGTGCAGACAGTGACCTCAGCACCAATGATTTCCTCGGTGCAGACACCCGTAGTCCAGTCTCTCTCGGCACCATTGTTCTCTGTGCAGACTGGTGAGGTGGGCACCGAGATTGTCTCTTCTGTGGACAGACCTGTTTCTCCCTCAGTCTCCGTGAGGTCCACTAGAAGCCTTTCCGAACACTATGTGTTGCGTCTTGTGGATCAAGTGCTTCTGGCCAGAGGTATCCCGCCCCCCAGGACCTATCCTTCCTTGGGAGGTGATCACCCATCACCAAAGACCCATTCTTATTCTCCTCTTTCATTGCCTTTGAAGTCCATTGATATAGCACAGTCTTCCCCCCTATGGTTCCTTTTATGGATCTCACTAAGGAGCCACAGTTGCCTTCATGGCAGGTGAGTTTTGCTACGACCCAGGATGACATTTGTGACACGAGTAATCTGTTGTTTCATAGCCATCTGTGGACTCGGGGTTGGCAGGCTGAGCCACTTAGGGGAGGGGTGTGACCCCTGTCCTGGACACTCACCCCTCTTCAGGTGGACCAGCCTTCCAACTGATGGAGAAGGTTCTGGCTTTTGCTGGCGATACTGTGCTGTCTATCTCCCCGGACTCCTCTGGACCGCTGTGTTCACAAGTCGCACCTAGCGGACACCGGGCGCAAGGGCCTCAGGACATATTCTCACAAGAAACCCCTTTTCTGTTGTCTTCCACAGCTTCTCCCTCTGAGGAAGTTCACCGGAAAAGTTTGTGTAAGAGGAAGCACATGGACTCCACAGAGGAGTCACTCACTGAAGACACAGACTTTGAGGGGGAAGGATCCCCTCGGTCACCCTCCGAGGTATCCTTTGGTGATATACTCGAAATCCTTAAAAAGAGAGGTGACTGGCAGCCCTCTAATCTGACCTCTGAGGAGTCTGTGTTCTTGCAGGCTTTTCGTGCCCGGCCCCCTACCTCCTGGGTTACTCCACTTGCCGATGAACTTGCCCGGCTCATCGTGCAGCATGAGTGGAAGGCTCCTGACACCGTTGAGGCTATTCCCCGGAGGCCAGATAATGTTTTGTTCCCTCCTGCTACTGATCCCCATTGGTCTAAAGGTCTTCCTGTGGATGCTCTGGTGGTGGCAGCTGCAACCAAAAAGGATCTGGTGAAAGAAGAAATCCAGACTGCCCACCCGCCCAACAAAGATTCCTGGGCCCTGGACAAGATAGGGAAGGGCACCTTTGCATCAGCAACCTTTGCTATCAGGTCCCTGAATTATATGGCACACTTTACCAGGCTTCAAAGGGATTTGATTTCCGAACTCTCTGAAACCTTGGCTGGTGCCGTGTCTGATGAGGCCCGTGACAAAGTGGCCTCTCAGCTGGCCACCATTGAGTCAATATCTAACTCCTCCATGCGGCTGATATCTCACGCATCAGAAGGAGCAGCCAGAGCAGCGGGTTCAGCTGTGGTCTTGAGACGACAAGCCTGGATGTGCTTGTGCAATTTTGCGGAACCCTTTAAGGCTTCCTTTCTTAACGCTCCCATTGAGGCTTCTTCATTGTTTGGACCCAAAGTTTAAAGCACACTGGCCAGATGTGAACAGGATGGTAAGATCCTTTCTGCCATAGGTGTCCGTTATTCTTCCCCTCAACGTGCTTTCTCCCGAAACCAAAAGAGTGGGAAGATATGGTTCAAGAAATCGCAGGATCCTTTCCATGACACACAGGCTGAGTTCTCCCCTAGAGGTGGAGGGGGAAACTCACAGGGAAGACACCCCTTTCGGGGCAGAGGGGGTCTGCTTAACCAGGGTTCCAGGGACTCTTTCCCTGGCCAGTCCTACCAGCGCTCCTGAAGAGCGGCCCAACTTTTTTCCTCTGGAGGTGATTGGGGGTCGTTTCTCCTTGTACCCTTCTGCCTGGCAAACCATCACCACCTATTCTTGGATAAAAAGGCTTATAACCAGAGGTTATCATATCCCCTTCGATCTTTGTCCTGTCCTTTCAAAAAACCTTCCCGACGTTCCACTCAGTCAAAGGTAAGAAGCAGCACTAGAGATAGAAAAGCTGCTAAGAAAGAGTCATCCAAATAGTCCCTCCAGACCAGATAGGATCCGGATTCTACTCAACTATTTTTGGTGGCAGAGAAAATTGGGGACTTGAGACCAATTTTGGACCTCAGTGTATTGAATAAGTTTGAGAGAGTACAAAAATTCTGGATGGTCACAATACAGTCTATCCTCCCGCTTTTGGAAAAAGACGATTAGATGTGCTCAGTATATCTTCAAGATGCGTACTACCACATAAAGGTGGACAGGCCATCAAGAAGATTTCTGCGCTTCCGTGCGGAAGCCAGTCACTACCAGTTCAGAGTACTGCCCTTCGGATGCTCTACAGCCCCCAGAGTGTTCACAAAGTGCATGGCAGTCGTTACAGCTCACTTGCAACTACAAGGATTCCAGGTGTTTCCATACCTAGACGACTGGCTCATTTCCGCCCACAACAGACATCTATTGGAAGAAACCCTGACATACTCTCTCATCGCTGCACAAAGGCTAGGCATAACCATAAACTGGCAAAAATCCAATCTCACCCCATCTCAGTCCACAGAATTCATAGGGGTCATCTTGGATACAAAGAATTGCAGAGCATCCATTCCAGAGCACAGAATTCTAAGGATAAAGCACCAACAGATGCCAATCCTTTCAAGGGAGAAATCCACAGCTCACTCTGTCCTACAGCTGTTGGGTTCATTGGCAGCCTCCATCACCATTGTCCCCTTGGCCAGGTTTCAAATGAGGCTTCTACAATGGCTACTGCTCACCCAATGGTATCCTTTTCAGCATCCTCTTTCAGCCAAGATTCGAGTAAGCCACAGGTGCAAACAGGATTTAAATTGGTGGATGACCCACAACCCGTCACAGTGGTCTCGCCCCTTCTCCCCCCAGCAACCCAAGGCTACAGTGACCACGGACACCTCCTTGATGGGGTGGGGGGGCTATGTCAAGGACAGACAGTCCGACACTTGGTCCGAATTGGAGGCCCAACTGCATATAAATGTTCTAGAGCTGAGGGCGGTGCTTCTGGCGTTGCAAGCATTCCATCCCATGCTGCCGTCTGGGACGACTGCGATTCAATCCGACAACATGGCGGTGGTCTGGTACATCAAACAAACAAGGTGGAACCAAGTCTTACCCCCTTTGTCAAGAGGCCATGAGGATATGGCAATGGGTGATGGCTGCCAACCATTTTCTTCTAGCAATGCACATTCCCAGGAGTTCCAACTTGATAGCAGACAGACTCGGCAGGTGCATTCTACAACCTCACGAGTGGTTCCTGAATCCTTTGATAGCAACAGAGATCTTCCACTGCTAGGACTGTCCTTTCTGCGACCTCTTTGCATCCCCGACCAACTACAGATGCAGCAACTACTTCGCCCTGATTCCCCCGCCAGGGCAGTCACCCAGGGATGCTCTAGTCCACAATTGGCCCTCGGGTCTTCTTTATGCATTTCCCACCTTTTCCCCCTCATTCCCCAATTTCTGAAGAAAGCCCATCGGTTGAAGAGCAAGGTGATCCTCATAGCACCATATTGGCCTCGTCAGATTTGGTTCCCTTTCCTTTGGCCTCACCTACTAGAGCAACCATGGATTCACCAACCAACCCTGGAGTTGATCTCACATCCACAGCACCTGATTCATCCCAACTTGGACAGCCTGAAGCTCACAGCTTGGCTCCTCCAATTCCCTTGATTGCCAGGCAGAACGATCTTTCTTTACCAGTACAGGACATTCTTATTGCATCTCATAAGTCTTCCACTTGAATTACTTATCTAAGTAAGTGGAAAAGATTTACCTGTTGGCTGAAAGAAAAACAAGTAGGTTCCTTCTCAGCACCAGTGTTGATAATACTAGAGTATCTGGCCGACCTATTTCAATCGGGTCTGTCGGCATCTACCATTAGAGTTCATTTGGCTGCAATATCTAATTTCCATGAGGGTGTCCAAAACTCCTCTCTTATGTCACACAAATTATGCAAGACCTTCATAAAAGGTGTGAATCATTTGAAGCCCCCCTTTAGAGAACCTATTCAACCATGGGACCTGTCATTAGTTCTACAAGCTCTGACAATGCCACCCTCCGAACCAGCTTCTTCTTGCGACCTCAAGTATTTGTCATGGAAAACCTTGTTTTTGGTCACCATTACTTCTGCCAGTCGTATCTCTGAGCTTTATGCATCAGGAGTCCATACTTGATTTTTCATAGAGATAGTGTCTTTGAGAATTAATCCTTCATTTCTGCCAAAAGTGATCTCTGAAATGTCCATTAATCAAACCACTGAATTGCCAGTTTTCTTTCCCAATCATTCAAACAGAGGAGAGTATTAGCCTACATACCCTAGATATTCCCAGGCAAATCTGCTTCTTGAACAGGACTAGGTCCTCTCGTAAATCTGACCAGTTATTTTTGGCCTATTCTGGACCTAGATTAGGATCTGCTGTTGCAAAGGTCACATTAGTGAGATGGTTGAAAGACTGTGTGACCTTCATTTATACACAACGTATTATCCCATTGCCTACTACCATGAAGGCGCATTCGACAAGGTCATTGGCAACTTCTGCTGCCTTCCATGCCAGAGCTTCTTTACATGACATCTGTGCAGCTGCAACTTAGGCTACGCCTCATACATTCATCAGTCATTACAATTTGGATTTGGCCTCCAGGGGAAGAGCATCTTTTGGTTCTCTGGGATTTGGCCTCCGGGGGAAGAGCATCTTTTGGTTCTATGGTGCTCAGGAATGTCCTTCCATGAGAGCCTCCCAGAAATAGAGGTAGCTGGGGACATTGTCCCATATGTAAGAAATGAATGAGGAATAACAATATCAGATAAAGAAGCTATGTCTTACCATAACGTTCCATCTGTATTGTTGATCCTTGTTTAGTCATTACGACCCTCCCTCCTTACCCCTCCTGTGGCTTCTAGTGGATCTCACCATCCGGTTCTCATAGGCCATTTGACCAGAGGTAGCATCTACCTTCTTTTGACTTGCAAACTCAATCTGAGGTAACAGGGAGAGGGGAATTATGGCTAAGAGTTTAGCTTGAGAGTTTGTAGCTGACGCGAGCTTGGAAGATGGCCAGCTCGGTTCTAAGGTTGAAGCCGATACCCATATGTAATGACTGAACGAGGATCAACAATACAGATGGAACGTTATGGTAAGCCATAACTTCTTTTTTCATACTTGGCTCCAAGGAATATAAGTTCCACTGATGCAGGCACAGCCTCTCATTTTATATATGTTACAAAACAGACTAAAGTCTTGTGAAAGCCTCATAAGAGTAGGCATTTTCAATGTTCAAAGTGTAAACCACTCTATTAGATGGACCTGATGAAGCTCAGGTGAATGTGTTTTCTTAAATATATAGTTACAGTTCATAATGTGCTGTTGTATTATCCCCCCCCCCCCCCCGAAACACCTTTATTGAATTATCACTTGTGACATAGGCAAATTTACATTAATGTAAAAGTAATCACACTAAAATTAACAAACATTTTACTTCACATATATTGCTATACATCATATAACCTAAGCAAAAATACATAAATTATTAAATTCCTGCTTTTTTTAAGCAAGAAACATCTTTATTAAACCATCACATAGTCAATCGTACATTTATACAAATGAAAACAAACCACACCGACACAATCCTAGTTGCAAGCATTTTACATCGCAAACCATACTGACACACTCACAGCTGCAAACATTATACATCACTTATAATGTACCAAATCATTTTCAGTCAAACATTACATAGCTCACTTATGTCCTGCCGACTTTTAAACCTCATTCCTCCTTTGTATGTATTGTTCCCACAATTCCCATTTTTCCTATGTAGCTTGCTCCTAACCTTTTCTAAAGATCTCAATTCCAGTTGTTTTATCTCCATTATTATATTAACTACTTCAAGTTTAGTCGGTGTAGATTTTGATTTCTATTTTCTAGTAATTGCTGTTTTTGGTAGCCAACATTATCAGACACAGCAAGGCCTTGCCATGCCTAGGCAATTCCAATTCTGTATCATAGCTCAGAAAAATCATCTCCCTCGATAGACCACCCAGCATCTCCGACAGTGCATCCTGCCAGGGAATCCTTAAAGTCCTCTAATTCACCGCACTCCCAAAAATATGTTCCCAATTTCCTCTTTCTACCCCGTCACACCTCCATTTGCTGTCTGCCTGAGGAAAATTCTCTGTAATCTACTTGGGGTATAGAAGAATCTATGCAAACATTTCCAGGCAAAAATCCTAAATCTTCTAGATTTCGTTGCATGTTTGGGAGACATGCATATCCTTCCATTGTTTCATTGTGAATTGCTTATCCAAATTCTCTTCCCAATCCTTTTTAACCTCCTCTGATTCTTATACTTATTGTGCAGTATTTTATATGCTCTACTAATTATTCATTTTTAAATGGCTGCTTCTATTCTAGATTCTACTAAAAAGTCTACCAGTGCTGGTCTTTTGTTTGGGACCCCAATATTTATTTCTCTTTGTCTATACTCTAATATCAATCCCTGATAGGGAAGGTAATCCGTAACCTGCAGTCTAAATAAATTCTTGGTGTCTTCCCATTCTAATACCTTTCCTCTCTAGTTACTTGTTCCCAATACCTTGGTTCCTTTGCCAGTTTTCTCCAATAAATTCCACCCCCTCATGCCTGTTGTCTATATCCCTAATTGCAGTCATCCCTGTCAGCAGGCTCGTGTTGGCTTAGCTGAAATACTTTCTGGATATAATAATTATGTTTGTTATTTTCCTTAAAGGCCTGCATCCAAACTCTCAGTTTCTTGTTTCTTGAGCTTTCCCCTGTTTCATTATCCCTTTCCACTTTGAAATCTATTTTTCTGCTTGTGCTATGTATGCAAGTCTTAATTGTGTAGCTCTGAAATGAGCTTGTAACACTTGACTCTTGCTGTCTTCCCTTCCCATGTAGACTTTCAGCTCTTTATTAATTGTTATCCACAACTTCTCCTCTGGTAGATAAAAAATATGCCTGATCTGTGTATAAGACTAAAGGGACTAAAAACATTTTGACTGCTTGTATCTTCTTATCCATATCCATGTAACAAAGCTTCAATTTTCTCAGTTTTTGTATTCTGTTTTTAGTCTCTTCCTGCATATACTTAGCTGCCACATTAGAATAATTTTTAATCCATACTTCTAAATACTTTTATCACGTCCCCATAAATATTGATATTCATGAACCAATTTGTGTGTGGGTACATAATTTACCACTATTCCCTTTGTTTTAGCTTCATTAATTTTGTATGTCAAAAATATCTGAAATTGATCTCAAAATGTTCCACAATACTGTCATGTCTCTTTCTGGCTGTGTCAGATGTAAAATATGTGCAAACAAAGCCTTTTATTTTACTACAATACCAGTTATATCCTAAAATTTCTGAATCCCTTATTTTCTTTGCCATGGGTTCTAAATATAATGCAAATAATAAAGGGGAAAGAGGACACCCCTGCCTGGTTCCTCTGCTCATGCAGAAATTATCAGAGAGTACCCCACCCACTTTATTTTTTTCTCCCAATCCCTTGTATATCCTCCTAATCATCCTTATAATTTTTTCAGGAAATGCAACTGCTTCCATTGCCCTGCTCATAAACTCCCAGATTACTCTGTCAAATGCTTTCTCTGCATCAAGACCCACCAACAACAATAGTATTTTCTTACATTCTGCTTCCCTCTGGATCATCAATGTTCTGTTAATGTTGTCAAATGTTTTCCTCCCCTCCACAAAACCACACCGATCCATATCTATGAGCTTTGGTATTACTTTTGCCATTCTTTTAGCCATTATAAACATGAACACTTTATAGTCGTAGCTTAGTATTGAAATGGGTTGTATGAAGCTGGGTTTGATGAATCTTTACTCTCTTCACTTATTACATCTACCACTGCTTTCTTCCAGGATGTTGGTACTTCTCTTAAAATACTGTTAAAACCTTCCAGATCTTTCAATTTTATTCCTCCTAGCTTCCAAACATCCACAGGAATACCATATGTTCCTGGGACTTTCCTGTAGATTGTTTATACATCACAATATTTATCTTGTCTCCTCCTATCCTAACCTTTAGTAATTGAGCTTCATCTACCTCTAATCTTGGCATATTTAATTCTTCCATAAATATTTCCATTTGTATCTTTTCTTGATTTTCATATTTCTCTGCTTTATAGAGACTTTATAGAATTTCTAATACCTCCAAAGGATCTCTTGTTACCTTCCTTGTTTCAGGCATTCTACCTTTGGCAACAGCCCTTTCTACTTTCTGCTGCATGAGTCGTTGTGCTAAAAGGTTTTGTGCTCTAATGTTATCAAAAAAACAGTTGCTTAACAACCTTTCAAAGCTTGTGCATGTTATTGAGGTAATCCCTTATTTTCTGTATAGCATTCTGCAGTTGATCCTGTTCTTGTTCTTTGAGATTTCCCCTGTTCTGCAATACTTTGCCATTTGTCAGTCTTTCTAAATAATTATTGTTCTTAACCGTAGCTCCTTTTCTTTCATATCCATCCTATTTTTAAACTTTACCTTAATATTATCTCCCTCCCTAGCTATATTTTCAGTAGAAATTTCTGTCCTCTCTAACAGCTCCTGAATAATCTCCACTACCTAGTCCTTAAATTCCTCTTTTCAATGGATAGGTGGGAAAGTGCCAGTGTCTCATTTTTATTTCATTACCCTGTGCTTTTATTGTAGCTATTATTGGCGCATGATCTGAAATGGTTATTGGGCGAGTATAAAGACATTCAGTTAAATGCCCACCAGGGTGCTAGCCCCGCTCTGTTCGCCTTCGCTACTTTCAGCTCTCTTCGCTCCCCTACCCTTCCCCCATTCCCACCCACCCCATTACAATTACATTTACACCTAACTATTCTTCCCCTTCCTGTCCCACTAGTCACTGCAATTCCACTTCCTGCCTATTGCCACAACCACCTTACTAATCTGTCAATCTTGTCAACACCACTTCCTCTATACCACTGTCTCTACCTACTCTATCTGACCATATTTTATTCCAACATGCATTATTTTCTAATATCTTCTGCACTACTCCTTATTCTCTCTATCTCCACCTCTTACCACTCCAATCTCTGACTCACTCTTGTGTTCTCCAACTTCTCACTCATACAACATATATCCAACTACTTCATCTTTTGCTATCTCCCCTAACCTTTTTGCTACCTCTACCTCAAGTCTGTATAAACTATCCATAATACAGGTTTTTAAAACTTCTCACAAAGCTAAGTCAAAACTATACAAACTCTATCTAGCATCTACTACACACTCTCTCCTCACTAAAAACCTACTTTGTTCTGGAGATATCCATCCCAACCCTGGCCCCTCTTTCTCTCCCCAATCTCACTCTTCCCAAAACTACCTCTACACTGTCCCCATCTTACTCCTCTAACAGTCACCAATCTCAGTCAGAAGAATCATCTCCATCCAAATACTTAACTATTTACTCATTGAATATTCAAAGTCTAGCAAATAGTTATTGAGCTGCACTCATGGATAGCTCTCAATACCCCTCACATTCTCACCCTATCTGAAACCTGGCTCAAGCCACAAATCTCAAATAGTGAAATATTCCCACCAGGTTATAAAATCTTCTGATTTGATAGACCTGTATAAAAAAGGGGCTGGAGTGGCCATCCTCTACTCAAACAACCTTAACCTCTCACCATACCCTTCCCCAATTCCTGACTTCCTCCCAGCTGAAATCATCATCCTTAACTGCCATCTGAATCCCCACAAAATAAACTTGCAATTGCCTCTATCTACCTTCCTCCTGGTAACAATCTGCCCATTCTTGAAAACATCCCAGTTCTCCCACAACATACCATATGCGACACTTATCCTTGTTGATGTCAACATCGATTGGTCCAAACTCACAACTGACCCCCCCCCCCCCCAAACTCAGTATCCACCTACACGGCTTCCACCACCTTATAACATCTCCCACACACTTCCATATAACTTCAACCTCCAGCTCCATCATAGACTGGATCTTTACCATTTCCCCCCACCAATACCACAATCCCACAATCCCACCACCTTACCTGACTCCCTCAGTGATCATATCCCTACCACCATCTTAAGACACTAGTCCCATATTCCTAAATCCCAGCTTATCAAAGACTGTCAAACTATCAACTTTCAGTTCATCTCAATTTAACTCCATTCTCCACAACATAGATTGGTCCATCCTAAAACACCTCCCCCTAAACGATGCTGTAAGCACTTTCAATAGCATCTTCACGAGTACTCTAAACTCCTTAGCTCCCTCTAGGAAGATCAGAGTAAAATCAAATCATGCTCCCTGGCTCTCCAAGGAGACTAGGTCCCTTATGAAACAAAGAGATAGTGCTTAGAAAACCTGGACTAAAACTAAGCAACCACCTTTTCTTCAAAAATACAGGTAACTGAGGAACCTTGCAAAAAAAAAAATACAACTAATGACAAAAAGTTGTACTATAGCTCTGCTCAGCTTAACAACAAATCCAATCCTCGAAAATTTTGGTAAACTCTCAACAACATCCTCTATCCTAGGAAGCCCTTTAATCCTTCCCCATACCCTAACTCTTCCTCTCAGGAAACAACTACCCTCCTGAATAAACACTTTATCTCTTCCATCCAAAATCTGGTAACCTCTAAGCCAAACTCTACTTCGACACCCACCCCTCCAAGTCCCACTATCACAACTTTGTTTTCTTTTGAGCCAGTTCCCATTACTTATTTCAGATCTCTACTACTCAAGCTAAAACCTTGCTCTCCTTCCTCTGACAGATTCTCCTACATTCCTCAGACTTGCTGCTGTCTCAATTGCCTATCCTATATCTGTACTAATGAATCAATCTATTCTGGAATCAACTGTCCCCACCCTTTGAAAATCTTTCTTTACTATCCCTCTTCATAAAGGTGGAAACTCCACTGACCCCTCAAACTACTGACCCATTGCCATTGTGCCCCCAAGATATTCGAAAAATGTATTCACTCGCAGCTTGTCAATCACCTCCTCACGCACCACTTACTTACCCCTACCCAACATGGATTTCGTCCTCACCACAGTACCACCACTGCCCTCCTCTCCTTCACTCATATTATTGCAGAGGCCCTAAACAACAATAAACTAATTTCCTGTCTCTTCCTAGATCTCTCCAAAGCCTTGGATACTGTCTCTCATCCTCTAATACTATCCAAACTCGCACATCTCCACCTATCCCCCTCCACACTTGCCTGGTTTAATAGTTACCTATCTGGCAGGAAACAATCTGTCAAATGGCTGTCATCCTCCTCACATTTCCTTCCCATCTCCACTGGTGTTCCCCAAGGCTCCATCTTGGGACCCCTTTTGTTTAACATCTTCACCAATGATCTTTACACATCATGCAAAAAATCCTCCCTTATTCAGTATGCCGACGACTCCACACTTACATCCATCTCAAATAACATTCCTAAACTACACTCCCTGACCCAACAAGCCCTGCTATCCACTGAACAATGGCTCTCTCACAACCTACTGATCCTAATTCCCAAAAAGACCAAACTCCTACTTTTCCTTCTCCGTTCTCTCTTATCACAAAACCTCCTTTTTTATTAAATCTTCTAACAATACAACTATCCAACCTGATACCCACACAAAACTCCGAGGGGTCATTATCGATGATGAACTAAAGTTCAACCTACACATACTCCAGTGTATAAAAAAACAAACCAGAAACTAGGTCTGCTATATCGGAACAAAAAATTCCTAACCCTGAATCTAGACTTACCCTGGGCCAGGCACTCCTCCTCCCCTCCCTCTTGTACGCCGCCCCAGTTCTTACCAGTATCCAGGCCTCCACTCTAAACAAACTCACCATAAAATAGCCAGATTCATTACTAACTCCCCATACAACTCACACCACTGCATTTCTTTAAACTCTATTCAATAGCTTGAACTTCCCCAATTTCTATCTTATTAATTTCATATGCTACACTCTATTCTTTATAAAACCTCCTTCTGTTCATCTCTATCTTCCTTAGTCTCCATCTACATCCCATCCCGGACCCTCCGTACTTCTAACCAACAATTACTTGATATCTACCACCCAAAAAGGTCAGTAGGCAAACTGCTGTACAAACACTCCCTTGCCCTTGCTTGGAACAAACTTCCCCTTGACTTGCGTTCAATCTCCCACACCTCACACTTTAAAAATGAACTAAAAGCTTATTTTCTCAATTCCCAGGACCTGCCCTTGCCGTAACCCCACCTAGTCTTCCTTCCCTTTATATACCCTCAAAAGAACCATACTTAGTACCTCATTACACCTCTCTCTCCAGTGTATCTACTATGCATTTGCATAATTTTATGCAAACAAAAAAGTTATTGTTGACCTATTGAACTATATCAATGTAAAATTATGGTACTAAGCTTCTTTTTAATGCAACTTTAACTTTATGCATGTAACCCAACATATGTGAATCTTTTTGCTATAACTGCTATTATATCAGTATTGTTTAAAATTGTATTGTTTAAAAATGTACTACTGGAGCTTTTCTCCTTGAGCCTCCAATGAAAATGGGCCACAAGCCCAGTTGGACAAACCCAGTTAACAAATGTCAATAAATAAATAACATGTTTCTGTGAAATGTAAATTTTGTCTAGCCTAACTCAGTTTTTCATCTTGGGGAATAATATATAAATTCACTCCAAACTCCTATTACTGAATTCACATCTTCCATGCCAAATATTTTCATAAATATCATCAAAAATCTATGCTCCTTTGTTGTATTCTCCCTTCTGGGCCCCCAGACACATCTTCACAGCTGCAAATCAAATTCCAGTCCTCACTGGTAATTAATATTCCTTGCTGAAAACTGATTACTTCTCCCAGAACTTTCTTAAATTCCATGATAACAGTTTTAGGTGGAATGTAAATACGTGCCATGGTTCTCCTCCTCCCTTGCCTGTAGCCCCTTAGCACTACAAACCTGCTATTAGTGTCTTTTGTATCTTCTATCACTATTGGAGCTCCTCTTGCAATTCATATAAGTACTCATGTTTTCCTTTGTCCCAGGTATTCTGCTGAATAACCATCCTGAAAACCTGTATCAAATTCACATGTTCAGTTCTTTCAAAGTGTGTCTCCTGTAACACAGCTACTTGCACTCTACATTTTTAATATTGTTCACTACTCTTTCTTTTTTGTATTTATCTGAGGTCATTTACATTTAAAAACATTACAGAAAGCATAATTGTATTAGTTATTCCCACTTATATATATAAATATATAAAACACCTTTTTTGTTAAATGTGTAGTTTCAGCTTTTGTGCTACATGCATATACTGTTTGGCAGGTTGAACATTTATACAGTTGATGTTCATCGTGTTACCCTGCTGCAGTCATCACACTTGGGTTATCCTGTCATCAGGCGGTCCCGCAGTCGGCCTGAATTCCAAAGTCTTGGTCCGGCGTCGGTTACTGTCGCTTCTTCCGTGACGTCAGTGCGCAAGGGGTATATATGATGCATCCGACACCATTTTCTTCAGTCTTTCTTGCCGCGCGGTGCCCAAAGCAGAAGCAGTTCGCAAGTGCCGGTCGGCCGACTCTTGAGATTTTCGAAGTCGAATTTCAGATCTGAAGTCTTCAATAAAGCTAAATACCCCGTTGGGGAAACTTTTCTTGCCTCAGACCGATGTCAGAAAAAGTTAACAATTGTATTTCTTGTGGGAAGCAAATACCTCATAAGGATTTTCATTCTTATTGTATACCTTGCCTAGGCCCAGACCACAACGTCACTAGCTGTCGCTTTTGTGCTAGGTTCAATAAGCGTATTATAAAACGACGCTTTGATTTCGCACGACACTACTTCGGTAGAAAATTTAATTGCACCATGCTGTCGGAGCAACCGACTACCGGCGTGCACAAAAAATGCAAAGATAAGGACAGGCAGCCTAGACCCAAGCCAGACTCAGAGGCCTCAGCTGGGCCGGTCTCCGGTTCACCGGTTTTCAGTGAGGCGCCGATGCAGCCCCTGGCTACCGCAGAATTGGAACCCGAGACCACTTCGGATCCTTTGGCAGAGAGTTCTAGGCTGACGCAGCCATTTTCTTTAGGCCCTACCGACGACATTGCAGAAAGAGAAGCCGGTGCTGCAGAAACACCTTCGGTTTCTGAAGGTGTCTTCAGACCGACGATGCTCACCATAAAAACATATGCTAAGCGTAAGACTCCTCTTAAACCAAAAAACACTGCACTTCAGTCTCCAGTTCAAGGCCCCATGCCTAAGAAACAGATGCTTAAAATGGCTGAAGATTTGATCTCTTTAATCAGGGGTTCCCACCCCCCACCCCCCCCGACAAAAGACCTAGACAAGAGGAAGATTATGCCTCCTCTGATCAAGTGTCTATTTCCTCAGGCTCCTCTGAGGAACAAGATTACTCCTTTCCCCCTTATGAAGATTCTGATGCTGAGGATTCCATTCCCTCAGCTTCTCCCCCTGAAGACTACTCCTTTGGGGAAACTTTACACACTATGAGGGAACATTTTCACTGGGAAGGTCAGGATTACTCTGACTCAAAGAAAAGGCTCAGAGAGTTTCTTTTACTCCCCCAGCACAGACCACTTGCTATCCCCCCAGTTTTAGACATTGTGGATGATGTTTACTTAGAATCTAGTTTAAATCCAGATTCTCTGCCTCCTGCCCCAGCCAAACCAGACAGATATTATAGAGTGCCTGACTCCCACAAATTCCTTTATAAAAGCCCTGTTGCTGACCCAGAGATTATCTCCCAGGGTCCCAAAGGGGCTAAAGCTTCTATGGCAAAAAATCCTGTACCCTCTGAAAGGGACTCCAGAGCACTAGACAGGTGGGGGGAAAAAGGTTTACACCTCAGCCACTCTAGCTATGAGAACACTAAATTGTCAATTTCACATGCTAAAATACCAGCAATTTCTAATGTCTCAAATAAGACAAAAAATGAGCACACACCCTCAACAGTCTGAATTGAAGGAAATGCAGGATCTGTTGCATGCAGCTGAACAGGTGGGCGAACATACTTTTACAATGTGGATTTGATTCCTTGGAAGCTTCCTGTAGAGCAGCTGTTACTGGGTCTGTTATACATAGGCATGCTTGGTTAAAGGAACAAAACTCTGCTGATCATGTTAAAGCAAAGCTTCTAGATGCTCCCTTACAGCAGGATGTCCTATTTGGAGTTAAAGCAGAAGAAGTCTTAAAAAAAAATGGAGGATAAGGCAAAATCTATGCAGACTGTCAAAGATTTCTTACAGGTTCAGCCCCCTCACTTCAACAGAAATTGGCCAACAAAAAATTCGTCCTTTCCAGCTACTGACGGACCTCAGAGCGGTAAATACAGATGCCCAAGAGGCAGAGGACAACCACAAACCCACTACAAACCTCGACAATGGGGCACTGCAACACAGAAGGGAGGAGAAGACCGATCCCAAACTACTAGAAGGCAAACACAATGACTTAAACCTCATATGGCCAAGTAAAACTCTCTTGGCAGCTCCCTTGGGAGGAAAATTAGCACTTTTTTCAGACAACTGGCACATCGTCACAAAGGACAAATGGGTCCTAAACATAATTTCACAAGGATACAGATTCCATTTCCACACCTTGGCAACGAAAAGAGGAATGCCAAACCTGCCACAAAATCAATGGGCAGAGGCACAAAAGCAAATTACAGCTCTCATGGACATGAGAGCCATTCATTTGGTACCTACATGGGAGCAAGGCCAAGGATTTTACTCAAGACTCTTTCTAGTCCCCAGAAAGGGCAATGCCTGGAGACCAATTCTGGACCTTTCAATTCTAAACACCTTTTTATAAGTAGAAAGGAACACCAAATCCAGAGACTGCAACTTCCAACAGGCAAAAAAACGACTCCAACTCTTAGATATTTTTAAGCGCTTTCATTCACTTTATTACCGTGAACTTCTTATAAGTACCCAAATTCAAGATGCTAACACTACAGCAGCTTCTTCCCATGTTGGGCAAGAAAGCATGGCTAGTAACGTTGGACCTCAAGGAGGCATACCTGCATGTCCCTATCAGACAAAATTGCAGAAGATACCTCCGTTACATTGCAGGTTCAACCCATTACCAATTCTCTGCACTGCCCTTTGCCTTATCCACTGCGCCCAGGGTTTTCACAAAATGCCTGGCACCAGTAATTGCATACTGCAGACAAAGAGGAATTCAAATATACCCATACCTGGACAACTGCCTCATCCAAGCAGAAAGCAAGGACATCCTCTTACAACATCTGGCTTTTGTAAAACATCTTCTAAGTTGCCTAGGGTTCACAGTAAATGAAAAGAAATCAAAACTAGTACCCTCACAAAATATGACATTCCTGGGTGCCAGCTTGAATACAATGGCCCAGAAGGCTTATCTGACGCCAGACAAACAACTACAACTGACTCAATATTTCAAAACAATGGCAACAAAGACCCAACTCCCTGCAAGAAAAATTCTGCAGGCCTTGGGCTTCATGGCATCTTGCATACTACTAATACCATTTGCAAAGCTGCATATGAGGAAATTACAGTGGTACCTAAAAAGTGTATGGTCTCAACACAGCCACAGCTTGGACACAATATCTCTCATTCCCTGCCTTCAACAAGAGTTTCTATGGTGGTCACAAGCATGTCACCTCAACAAGGGTCAGCCTTTCACCTTGCCCCCAGCCAGGCAAACTATGACAACAGATGCATCGGACTATGCCTGGGGGGCACACATGGCAGGACAGTGCGTTCAAGGCATATGGACTGCAGATCAAAGGAATCTGCACATCAATCAAAAAGAAATGCTAGCTGTACAGAATGCCCTGACAGCCTTCAAGAACCTCTTGCATCCAGGACAGCTTACATTATGGACGGACAGCACCACAGTAATCTGGTACATAAACAAACAAGGGTGTACACACTCCTACCCTCTATGCAGGCAAGCAATGACCTTGTGGAACATAGCACTGACTTACCAAGTTCAGCTACAAGCTCAATTCCTGCCAGGAAAAAAGAACACATTGGCAGACGACCTCAGCAGAAACATCATGGATCCCCACGAGTGGAAACTGGATCC
The DNA here is from genome assembly GCF_019279795.1 of Protopterus annectens. NCBI lineage: Eukaryota > Metazoa > Chordata > Ceratodontiformes > Protopteridae > Protopterus > Protopterus annectens. The sequence continues at coordinate 160,013,059 of NC_056725.1, read as the reverse complement.
ACAAGTATTTGAAATAACTCAAAAATGGGGCCACCCAGACATAGACCTGTTTGCCAGCCCCCAAAACTATCAGCTAACAAAATGTACAAGGACGCTCCTAAGCTTGGAAAGTGGACGCACTCTCATTCAGTTGGAAAAAACTGACAGTATATGCCTTCCCTCCTTTGCCCCTTCTCACAAAGGTGCTACTGAAAGTCAGGAAGGAGAAACCCAGAATGATACTCATAGCCCCAGACTGGCCACGCCAGCACTGGTACCCACTACTAAGGAATATGGCCCAGGGCCACCTTGGATTTTACCACAAATTGCTCATTTGCTCATACAGCAAGACAATCAGATTCTACACAGCCAGCTCAAAACCTTAAATTTGGCTGCATGGCAAATCACCTAAGCAACCAGCCAGCTCCAGCTCCTCTTCCTCAAGCAGTTATGGATGTTATTCTGGAAGCTAGGAGGCCCAGCACCAGGAAGGCCTACTCAGACAAATGGAAAAGGTTTTGCGCCTGGAACCAAGCTAAAAGCCAAAATACCCTTCAACCTCACATACCTCAGATTCTACAGTATTTAACTGAGATGTTGCACAAAGGGCTTTTCTTTTCATCTATTAAAATCCACGCCTCAGCTATTTCAGCCCACTACAACACGGATCCTCCCTTATTTTCACATCCGTTTCTAAGGCAGTTTCTCAGAGGGGCCAAAAACATTAGCCCCCCCCCCCCCAGGAGAGCACCTACACCAACCTGGGACCTCAACTTCGTTCTGGAAAAACTTACGCTACCTCCTTTTGAACCAGCTTTCTCTGCTGATCTAAAGTTTATATCATGGAAGACTGCCCTGCTGCTAGCAATAACTTCAGCCAGAAGGGTCTCAGAGCTTCAGGCACTAATGGCAGTAGAGCCTTTCCTCATTTTCCATCAAGACAGAGTTTCTCTATGAACTAATCTCTCCTTCATGCCTAAGGTGGTATCCAGTATGGTTCTAAATCAAACCATCCACTTACCCACCTTCTTTCCAAATCCACAGAACAAAGGAGAAAGACTCCTGCACTCCTTGGACATTCACAGGCAACTACGTTACTACTTGGATAAAACTAAGGTTTTCAGAAAATCTGACCAGCTCTTTGTATCCTATGCTGCAGCTTCCACAAGGGAAGGCTATATCAAAACAGACCATTTCCAAATGGATAGGACATTGCATTCGTTTTTGCTACACCCATCATGGAAAACCAGTTCCTGCTACCATAAGGCCCCACACTACCAGGGCAGCAGCTACATCTACAGCCTTCCTCAGGGGGGTGCCAACCAAGGATATTTTGGAAGCTGCAACTTGGAGTTCAGTACACACCTTCACCAAACACTACCACTTACCACTTTACTCTAAGACTAGAGCTGGCTTCGCCACTGCAGTTCTGCAGGGCCTTCTAGCCTCCTCTAACCCTGTTTGACTCCACCTCCCAACCTTAGCTTTGGGATTCTACCAAAGTGTGATGACTGCAGCAGGGTAACACGATGAACATAGTCCAGTTTTGTACCTACCATAAATGTAGATGTTCGAGTGTACACTCTGCTGCAGTCCAGGTTACCCTCCCTCCATCCCCTCTGACCTAACTAACTAAAGCTTTACAATACCTTTGTGATGTATTTGCTTACAGCTGTAGGGATGTTGTGCTTGTGCTAAACTTTTTAGATTGGTACTAATTACTGACCACCTTTTTGGGGGCACCTGACATCTGGGGCAAGAAAAACTGAAGAAAATGGGTCGGATGCATCCTATATGTCCCTGGCGCACTGACGTCAGGGAAGAAGCGACAGCAACTGACGCCGGACCAAGACTTTGGAATTCAGGCCGACTGCGGGATCGCCTGACAACAGGATAACCCAAGTGTGATGACTGCAGCAGGGTGTACACTCGAACATCTACATTTATGGTAGGTACAAAACTGTACTTTTCTTGTCATATCCATTTGAGCCTATGTCACATCTTATAAAAATGTTTGTTTTATTGAAAGCCCTGAAACAAAAAAAACACAACATCAGTATCCCCCTAAAACCCATTAACTTAATACTAACACACAAAGCTATGTACACTTTCAATTACTGAAGTTTTACCCTCCTAATAGGAACAAGAGTCCCAAACTGACAGCCACACTCACACTTGAGTTTACCTAAAAGAAAGGCTATCCATGCTAAGAGGCATGGTGTAGCCTGTGCTTCTAAGTGCTGATTTTTTTTGTCTTATCTTTATAGTGCTCAGCTGGGAAACCCCCTGAATGCTTTCAGAGAACATTATCTCCTAGTCAATTTCTCTTTTATTTCCTCAGCCAATCCCTCTCCACTAGACTATAGCCAGTTTCTCTTTATCAGATTGTCTCCATGGAAACATGAACACCAGGTGCAGAATTGTTACTGAGTATGCATGTATTTGGTAGAAAAAAAGCCTCATAATATTCAGTGTTCTTTTTCATTTACTTGCTGTCTCTTAAAACCTGGTACTGAATCAATCTAAGGTCTTTAATCCAGTCATTCCCCCATACAAGAATGAGAAAAAGCACCTTAATCTTTCTTTTATTGTGCTTTTTAACCAGGCTGTTTTTTTTTTTTTTTACATTGCAGTATGAACAATAAGAAAGAGAAAAGGGAGAAATAAAAAGAAAAACAAAACAGAAGCACCTGTTTAAAATGCCCATTATATTTAATAACAACTGAAAAACTACTTTATAGCATGTAAAGAAAACCACATGCCACAAAATTAGTACTGTTTAAAAAAGAAAGGTCTTTACTTACAGTTAACTTTCTCCCACCTCTTCCCCTTCACCAAAGCACTTTTCCGAGCATTAATGACATGAAATAGGACATATGCTTTAGAGTCCCCACAAGTCCAACAAATTCTAAAAAAGTCCAATATTTCCAGATTTTCTTGTTCTGCCATATTTTACAAATATGCAGAACGAAAAACAAATCCAAAAACTACTTAAAAAGAACAAAAAATTGCAAGAACACAGCGCACTAAAAAACTCACTGAAATTTAATATAATAGCGCTTTCATATAGAAAAATGTCAAAAGTTCCATAGACATCTGAGGAAATATTGACATTGTACAATACAAAAGCGCTATTATATTAAATTTCAGTGAGTATTTTTCATGCGTTGTGTTCTTGCCATGTTTTGTTCTTTTTAAATATTTTACAAATGTAATTATTGCATTGTAATCTTGTATTAACTCATTATATCCAAGGGACGCCCCCAGGTGCATCTGCAGTTAACTCCTACTGACGCCTCTAGGTATCAAATATTGCTTGTTCATATTTGTGTCAATCCAAAAACCATGCTATGTACAAAATTTTAAGATTTCCTCTTAAATCTTATACAATGGCAAATACAACTGCATTAATATTTGACCTCTGTATACTCCAGGCAAATAGATAAAATAGATATTAATTGCTCTTTTTATGATATTAATTTATATAGATATAATTTTCACATTTTCTAAATATCTCAACAACCAAGTAAGAGACATAGAACTCCTTAGCCTCATAATGATTGCTCTCAGATAGTTGAATAAAATGCTGCTGACAGTATGTGTGTAACTTGAGTGATTGCTGAGATATTATAAGTTTACAAAATAGTACAAATGTAATAGTTACTGTGATTTATAAAGTTTAGTTTTAAGACCTAGAATCTTAAGAATACATATCACTATAAAAGTAGTTTGTGCTGAAGAGTTTGCCATTTATATTTCTTTCATATCCACTATGGTTCCAGAGATATGAACATTTGTTTGAAATGTGAGAACATAATTTGATTGTGATGAAAGGCTTAGGCTCCGCCCATTGGAAGTTAGTGCAAACTTGCTGATCTCAGTTGGAGTGAATGAGTTAAGTTTACTGGTTGTTTTACTGTTCATCTCCAAATGTCTCTGCTACATTTAGAATGTACTCTCGATTTTTTCTAGTAACTCTCGTGCTCCCGTTTTTCTCTCCAACATTTTCTGTTAAATTTGAAAAGGTTTCTCTGGTACATTCCCTCTGTGGTGTTTATTACCAGAAGAACAAGAAGCAGAATCTCCTTTTGTTTCACAGCTTACTTTTTGTTGGACAAACTTTTGTATTTCCTCCTTAGCAAGTACTTCTAAATGTTGTCCTTTCAGGGAAGAATACCTTGAAGACAGCAGTGTACAGCAGTTTGAATCTCACACCTGCATCTCGACATTCCCTGAATAGTGGAATATATTTGCTCCGCAGTTTAAATCTCATACCTGCATCTCGACATTCCCTGAATTGTTTGTTTGTGTCTTTCGGCTTTTCCCGGTTAGGGGTCGCCACAGCAGAACTCTGGTCTGCTAATGATGGGTAGTGGATTTTTACGTACCGGGTTACCAGACCTGACGCACAACCTTCAACAAAAGCACACCCCATTCACGTATGCCTCCACACAGAAGATGCTCTAGCTGAGAATCGAACGGGACAACGTCTTGCTATGAGGCGACAACGCTACCGCAGCAGCACCACCGCAGTATTCGACATTCGCTGAATAGTAGAATAAATTTACTCCTCTTCTGTCTGGTGTACAGCGAGTAATCCTTCTTCACAAATACACTGCTGTCTCCCACTTTTAGTACTTTCCTCCTTCTGCTACAGTTTTGTCAGAATTGATTCCTTGTACTGGTAGGATTGCATCATTATTATTAAAGGTCTGGCTTGCATTCTTATAGCCAGTTTGGAGCTTACACACACTATGTGCACTTTAAAATAACAACTCCTGCTGTGGAATACCAGTCCAGTTGCTTGTTTGTACTTTCATAAAATGAATGCAGTCCGTCCCCTCCAGCTTTTCTGGTATAGCTGAATATCTCAAATTTTCTGTATGTGCTCTGTCCTCTAATTAGAGTTGCCAGCTGACTTTTTCCTGGACAGTCCAGAGTTAAGGGGCACTGTCACTGACATTGAAAAACACAAGAATATATTTGAGCACAGTAATATTGTATGACAGTCCCCTCGAGGGGAGGTTAATGCACACTTCTATTCTGTATGCATTTTGCTTTCATGTACATGTCCAGTATTTTTGACATGAAAAATTGACAACCCTACCTCTAATCCTATTTTTTTTTGAAACGTCACTTCCTGAACAGTCTCATATTCAGCCAGTCTTTTCTTCATTTTGACCTCTGATTTTTGTAGCTTCATCATCTCATCTGAATATCTGTTTAAAGCTGCTTCATTTTTTTCCAGCCATTTGTTGTTTGTGTTGATATACTCATCAGTGATGTCCTTCAAGAATGCAACTGCAGTCATAACATATGGGTTGTCCTGCCTCAGGCAGCCCTCGGTCGGCCAGATTCCAAAGTCTGGGTCCGACGTCAGCTGATGTCACATTTCTCTCCGTCAGAGCGGCTGGAGTATATAAGCATCAGCCGACGCCATTTTCTTCAGTCTTTCTTGCCGCGCGGTGCCCGAAGCAGAAGCAGTTCGCAAGTGCTGGTCGGTCAGCTCCTGTATTCTTCGAATCCGAAGTCATCAAAAAACCTAAGTACCCCGTTGGGGACCTTTCTTGCCTCAACCGATGTCAGAAATTACTGAAAAAGTTAACAATTGTCTGTCTTGTGGTAAACAAATACCTCATAAGGATTTCCACTCTTACTGTCTTCCTTGCCTTGGCCCAGACCACGACGTCTCGGCCTGTGTCGCCTGTGCTCGCTTCAATAAGCGCACTCTTAGGCGCCGGGCGGAGTTCGCTGAAGACTTTTTCGGCGATAAATTTGCTTATACAATGCCGTCGGAACTTCCGACATCGCAGACTCCTAAGAAACGAAAAGACCGGGACCGACATCCTTGGCCCGCGTCTTCCACCGACTCCACGACAAAACCTACCGCGAGTGCTCCGGTTCCCCCTGAGACGGTTATTTCACCGCTCCGAACCGAAGACACCGCTTTACTGACACCTCCGATACCGGAGGCCACACCGACGCCAGTTATAGATTTTCCTCCGGATACTGAAACCGAGGAAATGCCCGAGACCATTGCTGTAGATAAGGTCACTCCTGCACGTGGAGCTGCTAGGCCTCCTATGGCCATGTCTATTAAGGCCTACACACGTGCTAAGGCAGCCATCAAGACCAAGCACCTTACTGTTAAGGCCTTACCTCAGCCTACTCCTGAAACACAAATCATGACTATGGCCGCAGACTTAATTTCCATGATTAGAGATTCCCAGGCCCATCCTGAGAGAGGATCCCAGCCTCCTCCTGATAAGAGGCCACGGGTTGAACCCTCTGACCCTATCCCTTCAGATGAAGATTCTGAGGACTCTGTTCACTCCGATGGCCAGGAAGAGCCCTTCCAGACCTATGAGGACTCGGATGCAGAGGATTCCATCCCCTCAGCCTCCCCTCCTGAGGATATTTCTTTTGGGGAAGTTCTGCATACCATGAGGGAACATTTTAAGTGGCAAGGCCAGGAATATTCTGATTCCAGAAAGCGCCTTCGAACCTTCCTTAAAAAGCCCCAACACAGGCCCCTGGCTATACCTCCTGTGCTTGATGTTTTGGATGACCTATACTCTGACTCCAATGTTACCCCGGATACTCTTCCCCCTGCTCCAGCCAAGCCAGACAGATATAGGGTCCCAGAAACACATTCTCATTTCTTTAGGGCCCATGCTGTTGATTTAGAAACTATTTATCAGGGACCTAAAGGGGTTTCGGCATCCACCTCCAAAAATCCATTGCCTTCCAACAGGGAAGCTAGGTCATTAGAGAGATGGGGGAAAAAGGTCTACACCTCCACTACTTTATCTATGAGAGCTCTGAATTGCCTCTTTCATATGTTTCAATATCAGGATTACCTGTTAGATGATTTACAGAAAACATTGGCCTCTCCTGAACCTTTAGACAGGAAGTCTTTGTAGGAAGCTGTACATAATTCTCAGCAAGTCAGCAATCACTTTCTGCAGTGTGGATATGATGCATTGGAAGCTTCATGTAGGGCAGCTATGACGGGGCGGTCATTCGTAGACATGCATGGTTAAAAGAACAACCTCTACCAGATCATGTTAAGGCAAAACTTCTTGATGCACCTTTGGAAAAGAACAAGCTTTTTGGTACTAATGCTAAAGATGTGTTAAAGTCCATCGAGGAAAAAGCAAAATCAGTTCAGACGGTCAAAGATTTCCTCCAGGTTCAGCCACCCAGATTCAGCAGGAATTGGCCTTCTAAAAACTGGTCCTTTCCTAATCCTGAAAGATTTCAAAGGGGTAAAAACAGGCGTGGCCGAGGAAGAGGACAATACAGAGGTTCTTACAGGGGATGACAATGGCAACCAGCAAACCAAAGAAGTGACACAGGGGTCCCCCCTGCCACACAGGGACAATCTCAATGACTTTCCTCTACTTCCGCTGACCAAGGAGCAAATAGAAGCTCCCTTGGGTGGAAAATTATCTCTGTTTTCAGACAATTGGCACAGATTGACAAAGGGCAAATGGATTTTGGACATTATAGACCAAGGTTACAGGTTCCACTTTCATACCTTACCAAGAAAACAAGGCATGCCAAACCTACCACAAAACCAGAGGGCAGAGGCTATCAAGCAAATTTCTCTGCTTGCTCAGATCAAAGCAATAGAAAGAGTTCCACAACAAGAACAAGGCCAGGGGTTTTACTCAAGACTGTTCCTTGTTCCAAGAAAAGAAACTCAATGGAGACCAATACTGGATTTGTCCGCATTAAACACCTTTCTCGTAGTACCAAAGTTCAAAATGCTGACTCTACAGCAACTCCTTCCCATGCTGGGCAAGGGGTCTTGGCTGATTACTCTGGACCTCAAGGAGGCATACCTGCATGTCCCTATCAGACACAGCTGCAGAAGATACCTCAGATTTCTTGCAGGGCCAGAGCATTATCAATTCTCAGCATTGCCATTTGGCTTATCTACTGCGCCCAGAGTATTTACAAAATGCCTGGCTTCATTAATTGCTCATTGCAGGCTCCAGGGGATCCAAATTTACCCATACCTGGATGACTGCCTCATACAAGCGGACGATAAATTGATTTTGACAAAAAACTTGAACTATGTCATACAATTGCTACAGGCTCTGGGATACACAGTCAACTTCCAAAAGTCAAGACTTCAGCCATCCCAGCAAATAACCTTCTTAGGAGCCAATCTAGACACAGCCTCTCAAATGGCTTACCTGACAGAAGACAAGCAAGAGAAGTTAACTCATTATTTCAAAGGTTTGGCAAAACTCACCCAGATGACTGCAAGGGGATTCCTACAGGCCCTGGGTTACATGGCATCCTGCATTCTCCTGGTTCCATTAGCAAGACTACACATGAGAAAGCTTCAATGGTACCTAAAAAGCCTATGGTCTCAGCACAGCAACAACCTAGAGACAACCATACCGCTCATTCCATGCCTATAAAAAGAATTCCTATGGTGGGCCTCGGTAAGCCAGGCAAACACAGGTATGTCATTCAAAAAACCTCAGATAACACAGACCATGACCACAGACGCCTCAGACCTTGGATGGGGGGCGCACATGGAGGGCAGATGTATACAAGGACAATGGTCTCCAAAAGAAACACATCTGCATATAAACCAAAAGGAAATGCTGGCAGTAATGCATGCCATCGAGGCCTTTCGACAACAACTTCAGCAAAGCCATCTACTGATACGGACAGACAACACCACTGTGATGTGGTACATAAACAAGCAAGGGGGCACCCATTCCTACCCCCTTTGCAGACTGACATTGAATCTTTGGGAAAAATCACTGAGCCTAAACATACAGTTGCAATCCCAGTTTGTTCCAGGCAAAGACAATGTGCTGGCGGACAGCCTAAGCAGGAATTTCATAGATCCACACGAGTGGAGGTTACATCCGAAAATCTTCACACAATTCACCTCGACATGGGGCAGGCCAGAAGTAGACCTATTTGCCTCCCACCTCAACCATCATCTACAAAAATTCTGTTCAAGGACATACCATCCACAAGCTTGGAAAATAGATGCTCTTTCATTCAACTGGAACTTTCTAAAAATCTATGCATTCCCACCTCTGCCACTGATGACCACAGTATTACTAAAAATCAAAGCAGAGAGGCCCAAGGGGATCCTAATTGCTCCAGACTGGCCAAGACAACACTGGTACCCTCTACTACGGAGCATATGTCACAACAAAAAGTGGGCCCTTCCCCAATGGCCCCTACTTTTGACTCAACACAACTTCAAAACAGTGCATCCAAACCTTCAGACACTGCAGCTAACAGCCTGGGAGATCCCATGAATAACCTCAATCTATCTCTCTCCAAGGAAGTTCAGCGGATATTAACAGAAGCTCGAAGACCATCCACCAGAAAGGTTTACTTAGCAAAATGGAAGAGATTCAGCATTTGGAATACCAGCAAGGGACATGATGCATCATTATTGAATATCCCACTCATCCTGGAATATTTGGCAGATATGCTACAGAATGGACTCTCATATTCTTCCATAAAGATACATGCTTCAGCTATCTCAGCTAGATATAACACTGATCCGCCTGTGTTTTCACATCCTTTGTTAAGGCAATTCCTCAGGGGAATCAAGAACATTAAGCCACCAAGAAAGGCTCCAGTGCCAGCTTGGGACCTCAACTTTGTCCTAGAAAAACTGACTCTACCTCCCTTTGAGCCAGCAGCTTCAGTGGACTTACAATTCTTATCATGGAAGACAGCTTTCCTGTTGGCAATTACCTCAGCAAGAAGGGTTTCGGAACTACAGGCCCTAATGGCAACACCACCGTTCATAATCTTTCACAGAGACAGGGTCTCCTTGAGAACCAACCCTACTTTTATGCCAAAGGTGGTATCTAGGGTTTCTTTAAATCAAGCTAGTCACCTGCCTACTTTCTTCCCCAATCCTGAGAGCAAAGGGGAAAGACTGTTGCATACCTTGGACATTCACAGACAACTTCGCTACTACCTGGACAGAACCAAGACCAGTAGGAAGTCTGATCAGCTTTTTGTAGCTTACGGCCCTGGAGTACAAGGAAAAGCAATTTCCAAACAGACTATTTCAAAATGGATTGGACATTGCATCAGATTTTGTTATTCCTTCCATGGGAAGAATGTTCCAGCCAATGTCGGACCACACTCCACCAGAGCTACAGCCACCTCTACAGCATTCTTAAGAGGGGTGCCTACAAAAGACATTCTAGAAGCTGCTACATGGAGCTCTGTGCATACATTCTCCAAACACTACAATCTCCCTTTATATTCCAGATCCAGAGCAGGCTTTGCTTGGCAGTCCTGCAGGGTTTGATTGCCACACCATCTCTTTCCTAGAGCATTCCTCCTCCCCAGCTAAGCTATGGTATTCAACCCATATGTTATGACTGCAGTTGCATTCTTGAAGGACATAGTACAGTTTTGTACCTACCATAAATGTAGATGTCCGATAGATATGCAACTGCAGTCGGATTTTCCTCCCTCCATACCCCTCTATGCCTTGGGTCCACTCCTATCCCTGTTTCTCTTAGCTGGGGATATCTGTTATGGTGTATCTGTTTATTGCTTACTTATTTGTCTGGAATCCTGTTTTTGTCTTCCAATTTGATTACAGCCTTCCTTGGAGGGCACCTGGCATCTGGGGCAAGAAACACTGAAGAAAATGGCGTCGGCTGATGCTTATATACTCCAGCCGCTCTGACGTCGGAGAGAAATGCGACATCAGCCGACGTCGGACCCAGACTTTGGAATCCGGCCGACCGAGGGCTGCCTGAGGCAGGACAACCCATATGTTATGACTGCAGTTGCATATCTATCGGACATCTACATTTATGGTAGGTACAAAACTGTACTTTTTGTTTATTGTAACCAGGTCTGTATGCAGTTGTTTTGTATCTTCCTGTAGGTTATTGGAAGTCATGTCTGAAGGCTGCAGTGCTTTTTGCTGAACAGCTGCAGAATTTCGACCAGTCAGTGTTCCTCACTTTTTGTAGCTGATTTTTTTCCAGGTCTTGATTCCTGGCATCCAGCCAGTGCGCTTACTAGCCAGTTACTGAAATTTACCCATAAACACAAGTCTACTGGCCTTCTCTGTCCAGTTTCTGTTTTTACACTGGTTGACTTATCTGCAGAGTTTCTGTTTTCACACTGGGAGAGCTAGTAATAAGCTGTTATTCAGTGTGCAGCCATGTTGGAAATCGTGTTGTCATGTTTTGTTAAAAAATACAACCTTTTAACTAAGAATGAGATTCCACAGGCTGCTGAACTGGTAAAACCTTATGGGTCTTTCAGGAATATTCAAATAAGGGGCTAATCTGTAAGCTTTGGGATTGGCTCCTTGTTTTTCTATCTCCCAGATTTTCCTCCAGTCTGCTCCCATGGACCCTCCCTCTATTATAAGAGCTTTATTGGAAAGGCTCACCCAGACTCTGCTACACTTGCTGTGAGAGAAAGGTTGGTTTGTTTTTTATTTGTTGTATTTTGTATTAGTTTATTGCCTTTTTATATTTTGAGTGCTGTGATTTTTCTTTACCTTGTGTTTTGCTTGTGTTCTGCTTTTAACTGCATATTAAAACGTCAAAAGACACCACAGCTCTGTCTCGAGTCAGGCAGAACATTTTCCCCACCTCCCCCACCCTTCCCCACTCTGTCACTGTCGTGTTCTTAAATACCACTGTCTTTCTAGTTGCCTGCCTCTTATGTTAATTTGACCATATATCTAATTTCGTCTCTGCTTTCACTGGCTTGCTTGAGTAAGCACAGAATTATCATTTTGTGAAATCACTCCCCTTCAATTATTTAAATTTATTGGCCATTCTACTGTATTGGGCGGCCACGGTGGTGCAGTGGTTAGCATTGCCGCCTCACAGCAAGAGGTTCTCCGGTTCGATCCCCGGCTCGGGTGCCTTCTGTGCGGAGTCTGCATGTCCTCCCTGTGGTCGCGTGGGTTTCCTCCGGGTGCTCCGGTTTCCTCCCACATCCCAAAGACATGCTGCAGGTGGATTGGACACTCTAAATTGGCCCTAGGTGTGTGTGTGAGTGTGCCTTCTGTGGAAGGTTGGGCGCCGGGCTGGCAACTCGACACCGTAAAACTCCACTGCCATTCAATGTGTGGACAAGGTGATCCGCTGTGGCGACCCCTGACCGGGAAAAAGCCGAAAGAAGAAGAAGAAGATTGGCCATTCTACTGTATTCCATAGTACCAGAATACAAAAGTGATCACTCCCTTTCAATCCATCTTGCTGTTTTAAAAATAGTGACTCTCCACTAAAACTTAACTTTTTAGACAGGTAAAACTTAAGTTACCTACTTTTCTAGTGCACACTGCAGTGTTTAGGATGAACCATTTTTTTTCATCTTACCTTTAAGCATCCCTGTGACTAGCACTTGCTCTAATTCCTGCTGGAAAGCACTAGGAAGCCTTAAACTGATGCAAGCACTCAACTCTCATTAATAAGAAGCAATTAATCCTATGCACTAAACAGCCTATAATTGCAAAGTATCTTGCTAAGGTAAAGGAAATCGGCTCCTGGACTTTTCAAAAAAAGCACCAAACCAGGCATGTCCAAGAGCCAGCTTCCGTTGATTTCCCCTGTCCACCTGGTGAATCTGGGCATACTGGGGCAATGCAGCAATTGCCTCATGTACACAGACAACCCTCTCCTCCTACCACCCAACACTACAACATATGAGAGATGCACTTACATAGCCAAACTAGAAGCAAAGCTCTCTCCACCCAAGATTGTGCTAGACAGTCAAGAGGAGAAGGATAACACCCGCACTACACCTCAAACAACACATAGCCCTTCCAAACTCCCACCACCAACACCACACATAGCAACACTAAATCGACATATGCGGAGACCCTTAACTGTAACCTGCCCAAGCAACAAGGACCTCTGAAGCTGAAACGCAAACAAACTCCAGTCACAACCAAAGTGTCACATAGCTCACAACACCCGTGTGCCACCCAGCAACAGTCCATAAGGCAAGACAACATACTAAACACTTTAGTCTTAGGTGACTCTATAGTCAGGCACACTGATGTCCCACTCATCAGGCTACACAAGGAGAAAATTACAGTGAGCTGTCTGTCAGGTGCCGGGATCCGCCACATAACTCATGCACTCAAGTCACTCCACAACAAGCATAAATATGACTCTGTCATTGTCCATGTTGGAGTGAATGACTTGAGACGTACCTCCCAAGACTACATGAAAAGAGACCTGGAAGAGCTCTCAGATCATGTGACCCAGGCAGGTATGACCCTAGCCCTGAGTAGCATCCTGCCTTCGCCCAGAATGATACCACAATATATAGACAAAATGATTGACTTCAACAATTGGCTAAGCTTCTGGTGTCATTCAAAGGGGATCCAGTATCTGTCTGCCTGGGATGACATAATCGACAGACTGCGATGCTTTGCCAGAGATGGTCTGCACCTGTCGCCCCTGGGATTCAGGTTAATGGCTAAGGCTGTTGCCACCCCTATAGTACTTTTTTTAGGCAAAGTTCAAAGGACAAAACCACCACCTTAACAGGTACAAACATGCAAAATCTGAAGGTAATGCTACTCAATGCTAGAAGTCTAAACCTCAAAATGCACTCTCTCGAGGCGCTCCTAAAAATGGAGAGCATCAATATCTGTGCAGTAACTGAGACTTGGTTCAAGGCTCCAGAGAGCACCCCTGCAATACCAGGCTAAAACTCTTACCACACTTTTTGGCCACCAAACCAGGATCAAAACACTAAAGATGGTGGAGTGTCCATATTCACTAAGGATATTCACACCACCAGGTTAGTTGCCAACACAATGCGTCTGAAATTCTCCAGGTGCAACTAACACCAGGTAAGACTGCAATCCAAATTGCAGCTTGCTACAGATCCCCCACCATGCCCCAAGATTCTCGCTGCACCTTTCTAAACATACTGGAAAATATTAATATACAACCAAACTCCCTAATACTGGGTGATTTCAACCAACCTGCCATTAACTGGGAAAACTACTCATGTACCAACACATTTGCCCAATGGTTCTTGGAATTCATAAATTCCAATGCCCTGGATCAGCTAATCCATAGTCCCGCCAAGGGCTCCATTATCCTAGACCTGGTCATTACCAACATGGGAAATTGATGCTCCACACCTATGGTCACCCCCTTGTTGGTCAGGTCAGACAATAAGCTAATCACCCTTAACATCCACATCCCACCCCCAGTAAGGAAACCTCCATAAAAAACTTCTCCAAAGCCAACTTCATGCTACTCAAGTCAGAAGTTACAAACTTCATGACACCCATGCAGACGGGAACTGAAAGTTTGACTGCGGAGTCCTACACTAAGGCACTGTATGAGCACATCCACTCATGCATGAATTGTGCCATCCCAAATAGAACCAAGATGCTGTCCTCCAAAAAAAGGAAGTCAATCTGGTGGTCTCCTGCCATAAACAAACTTTACAACAAAAGGAAGAAACTGTTGCAGAAAAGAGGAAAATCCCAGGATGCAAAAAACTCCCTTACCAGCCTCAGTAAGAAGCTGAGATCCCTCATAAAATCTTCCAAATCTAGTTACGAAAATAAAATTGCCAAAGATTCCAAAGACAACCACAAGGCATTCTATAACTATGTCAAGAATCTAAATGACAATGCTCAGATCTGCTCTGAGCTACAACAGAATGGCATTAAATATACTGATCCCAAGGATATTGCCAGTATCCTGGCAGATCGATTCAGTGCCAGCTTCCACCTCCTCTCACCCCCTAAATGGCCCATCTCAATACTGGAAGATTGACAAATTCTGGTAATAATGGCCACATAGGTAAAAAACGCACTCTCCAAAGCTAAGAATACAAAATCCTGTGGACCAGATGACATCCTGGGCTGTGTACTACATGAACTACAAAATGAACTGGCACCTCACCCAAGTGTCATGTTTAATCATACCCTCACCTCAGGCTTCATGCCCACTGAGTGGAGCACAGCTACATTTATCCCACTTCACAAGGGGGGATCCATCTTGGATCCCGGGAACTACCACCCCATCAGTCTGACGAGCCTGATCTGCAAGGCCATGGAACGTATTATCTTGGAACTTATAAACAAAGACATTGGCAACCTTCAAACACTGGACCCCACCCAGTTTGGGTTCATGAAGTGCCGAACTTGTCTCCTGACTGACTTCTTCGAATCGGTCTCCAGAGCTGTGGACGAGGTTAAGGCAGTCCACACAGCCTATCTGGACCTCGCCAAGGCCTTTGACACCATCCCCCACTCTGGAATCATAGATAAACTTACTATGCTGGGCATTAATCCCTACGTCACTTGATGGGTTGCCAACCGGCTTACTGACAGAACCCACACTGTAAAAGTAGCTGACTCCAAATCCAGCTCCAGACAAGTGGAGTACCTCAGGGTTCAGTCCTGGGACCTCTCTTGTTTGGCATCTACTTCTCTGTAGTACAGGCCAACCCTAAGGGACTCTGGCTAACAAAGTTCTCAGATAACTGCAAACTGGGAGCCATTATTGAATCCCCAAATGATGTGGATACTCTACAAAAGGGCCTTACAGAAACAGATGCTTGGTGCCAGAGCCATGGGCTCAAGTTCAATGCCAAGAAATGTATAGTTATCCCCTTTGGGGAAAAAACATGTATCCGTGAATTACCACATAGGTGGCAGTACACTAAACATCAAAAGTGTGATAAGAGACTTGGGGACACAGATGGACAGTGGTTTCACCTTCACTAACCACATTGCCACAACAGTCAGGAAATCCTATGTGGCATACCTCATCCCTAAGGGCTTTTCATCCAGAAAAAAGGAGGTCATTGTCCTACTGTACTCATCCCTCATTAGACCCATTATAGAATACAACGCCCCATTTGGTATGTACCTCTCAAGACATCTGCAACAACTGGAAAGGCCGCAGAAATAACTCACTAAAAGAATCACAGGCCTAAAGCAGATGCCCTATGCTGACCGCCTTAAAAAACTCCAGCTATACTCTGTTGCATATAGTGTACTCTGAGGCGATCTCTGCCCAACATACAAGGCCATGTCAAACCCAGAGCTCTTGGACATGCTACACTTAAAGAAATCCCTATATCTCAGAGCCACATGCTCCAGGGATCTAAACCTTGTCATCACAATAAACTAAACATGCTGGAGGGATAGTTTCCTGACCCAGAGACTCCCCAGACTCTGTAATAGACTGCCCATACATGTCAAGCAGAGCGCCTTTTTGGCCCTCTTCAAAAGGAACCTTGATGATTGGATGGGAGAAAGGAAATTCGCCCTGGGGATCATGTCAATTGCTCTGCTAGACAGGGGTCCAGGGAAGTAAATAGTGTGGGAAGAAATAGCCAGGGAATTGTTATGGCTAAATCCAAATTCCACGCACTTTACCAGTTGCCTTTTATTAACGATCTGGTACCTCGGCCTTTCGCCTTCAAAGGATCACAAAAAGTGTATATTTTTTCATGTGTATATATATATATATATATATATATATATATATATATATATATATATATATATATATATATATATATATATATATATATATATATACATATATACATACACAAGTTAATAGCAATTATCACAAGCACCTAACATCAATTAATTAATCAGACGCTGTACTTAAAAAAAACTCCCGCTATACTCTGTCGCATATCGTCTACTCAGAGGCGATCTCTGCTTAACATACAAGGCCACGTCAAACCCAGAGTTGTTGGACATGCTACACTTAAAGAAATCCCAATCCCTCAGAGCCACACGCTCCTGGGATCTAAACCTTGTCATCACAATAAACAAAACATGCTGGAGGGATAGGTTCCTGACCCAGAGACTTCCGCAGACTCTGGAATAGATTGCCCATACATGTCAAGCAGAGTGCCTCTTTGGCCCTTTTCAAAAGGAACCCTGACGATTGGATGGGAGAGAAGAAATTCACCCCAGGGATCACGTTAGTCGCCCTGCTAGACAGGGGTCCAGGGAAGTAAATAGTGTGGGAAGAAATAGCCAGTGAATTGTTATGGCTAGGCTTGTATAGGCCCTAGGGCTGATAGCCTAGTACCAAACCTATGAAAAAAGTGGTGGTAAACCTCCTCCTATTGAGATTGTCCCAGAGGTCTCATTAGATAAAAAAAGAAGGCTTGGATATTGATCAGAATTAAGTTCTATGGAACGCAAAGGACCTCAGGCTAGTACTTTGAATGACGTATACCAGTTCATCCTGAAGGAGGCTGTGTTTGAATGGCTGTGGTGTAGTCTAGTCTTTGTCTATCTAAGACTGAATACATTGTTTGCATGCTTACCTACACATTAAGATTAACAATGATTCCAGAAGTTTCCTCTGCTTCCAGTTAGCAGCCTGTCACTACCAATTTTGGATGTATCCATTTGAGCTCACCAGAGTTCCCAGAGTGTTCACCAAGTGCATGTCCATTGTAATGAACCAGAAGCTACAAGGTATCAAGGTGTTTCCATACCTTTTGTACTGGTTCCTTGCTGACTGTTTTCAGTCTATTTTCCTGTGGTTGAGAATCGCAAAAAAATATTTTTACTGTTGATACCTAGTCAGATACTTGCATTCCCAGAATACACCATAGCTACTCTGTCTTGTAAGGCCTTTCTGCTCCTAGGATAAGATTTTTCGCATTAAAAATGCCATGAACTAGATCCTACAGAAATGGTTCCAGTTCACAGGTGAATACTAGGCTAACAAACACTACGGTACTTAAAAGCCTAGCCACGTAACCCAAACATGATCCTCAAATTTGATTTATATTTGATGAATGGGTCATGATTTACTAACATCCTCTGTCCATCGGGGGCATAGGAGCCAGACAAAAGTCAGATTATCCATCCATTGGTCCAACTTGAGCTTGAATGGGATAAGGAGGAACTCTGCTTCATGTGAATGTGGAAGCCTGTTCCGGTGAATGGAAATTATCTGAGAAACATGCCTGTCTCTCCAACATGTTTGTGAGGCAAGCAAAATTTAGGTTTCTTAATCTAGTAGTTCTGATGCTGTTTGTTTGGCAGATGTGCAAAAGATTCATCAAAATTGGGTCCAAGGGTGGTTTGTATGCCATGCAAAGATCACCTCTCAGAAGTCTGTATGATCTCCTAGTAATGAGACAGTGCTTTGAGGCGATCAACATAGGACGTTGTGTTCTTTATCCTTTTTGTAAGGAATTTTTGTGGATGTTCCAGTTGCTGCATGTATCTGGTCCGGTACATACCCAAGGAGGCATTATACTCTATAGTAGGTGTGATGAAGGCCAAATACAGTGTTAAGATGACCTCTGTCAACCTAGATGCCATGCCCTTGCTTATAAGTTGAGCAACATAAAGGGATTTTCTTACTACCTTGAACACATGTTAGTCAGAGGCAAGGTTACTGTTTGCATGAGTTCATAGATCCCTGACTGTTGAGTCAACTTTTAAGGGTGTCTTATTGAGGACATAGTTACTTGGGGGTGGCAGACTTCCCAAAAGCTACTGTAATGCAATTCTTTGTATTGAGTTTAAGCCATGGCTTTGGCTCCAATCATTTGTCTGCATTAGACCTTCTTGAAGGGTGTTCTCATCTCGGGGGGATTCAGTAACTGCTCCCAGTCTGCAGTCTGCAAACTTGGTTAGCCTGAGGCCTTTGACTTTGGCTTTGACATATGAGAATGAAATGTCAGAGGATTGGGTAACCAGTTCAGTGCATTGCTGTGTGCTGCCCTTGAGGCTTCTGACATAGCTGTAGAAGGCCTTATGGTCTTCTTTCATCTGGGAGGCAATCTTAACTTCAGAGTTGGTTTTGCTTGATCTAATTAGCCTCTTAGTTGCCTATTCAGTTTGAGAGAGTTTTTATCTTTATGGAATTACTCTTCCTGATTTTTTGCAATATTTTTTTTTTCCTTTTGTTGTATATCCTATTTAATTTGTGATGCCACAGGGCAGTTTATTTCTGGGGCTAGGTAGGCACACCAGCCTGTATACAGCCATTGACATGGTTGTACAGAGTTTCTGAGAACAATTCATCATAGGCTAGTGTGTTCTTGGGGTTTGGAGGGGCATTGAATTCTGTCAAAACATCACTTAATAACAGGTAATTTGATTTGGAATACTTCACAACTGTTAGTTGTTTTAAAAGGATTAAGGAGTTGATTTTGATCTCCGAAAAGACAGCTTTATGCTTGGAACTTACTAGGGAGGACAAGACATGAGAGAGGAGGATGCATTGTTCTGCCGTATTTGTGAGCATGAGCTCCAGTATGTTGGAGCCTCTAGTGGGTGCATTCACTGTTTGGGTAAGGGTGTTTGAATTTGTGAACTCGGGAATCTATGTGCCTGTAGATTTGAGGCCATGTAGGATTCCCAAGCTGTAGAGTGGTATTTAAAGTCTCCCATGAGCAGGGTATTAGGTTGGATGATAAGTGTTTCCAGTATGTCCAAGTATACATTGTGAACTTCATGGGACATGGAGGGTGACCTATAGCTGGTTAGGATATGGTATGAGGTTTTGTCTATGGTGATCTGCTCATGGAGGAACTCCATATCTCAGGTAATTTACACCTACATGGACTATAATGTGATCATACTGGTACCTGTGGTGTAATGACTTCAGTGCATCCGTGATTTGGCAGATCCTGGCTCCAGATAAGCAACTAGCAGTTAAATTCTCCTTGCTCATCTTGGTTAGAGGGGCATCAGTATATCTTACAATGGCATCCACTACAATGAGACTTCTGGGAAGTGTTTGCTTGTCTTAGGGGTTTAGTGTTTGGGGCTCCACTGAGTAACATTATGTGTGGTGTTAGGTTTTTTCTGAGTGCCTTTGGGCTTGCTGAGACAGAGCTTTGACAGTGGGTGATCTTTATTGATTAAAAACTGCTTTTAAGTGCCTCAGCATATTTTAGTGTGTGTGTGTTGTGTTGTGTTGTGAGGTAGGTGTTGTATGTGGTTTCAACAACCTGATGTGGACTCATATGTAAGAGTTTAACCTGTTGTCGTTGTGTAATTCCATCTCTTGTATACTATGTCTGATTCTTTAAGGAACAAATGATTGTCAATAAATATGAGACAATTGCTACATTGTCTCAAGATACCCATATCCACCAAGCTGGCTACAGAGAAGTTAGAAAATTGCCTATCCATATTGTCCATTCCTTTGATTTGTGAGTGATAAGGTGGTAGTGTATTGGGGCTAGAAGGCTGTTAAGGGTGCTTTGTTTGTGCAGACTAACATGGGTCCTTTATTGGAGCAGATTAAACTAAACTGTACTAACTTTTAATGTTTACAAAATACTGAATTCTACTAAACCTGTAAGTATTGCCAGTCGATGCCCAACTAGCTGCCAACAAGCTTGTTGGCTCAAAAAGTATTTGCACTGTACTGTTGCTTTATAGGTTATATTTTTTGGATTGTTCTACAGAGAAAATTTGCTTTCTAGGTGTTTGCTACTGTACAGGGCACTGCTAACTCACGTAGGTGTGCAAAATTTATAGCAGCACAGAAATAAAAAACCCAGAAAACTAAATAGTGAGCTCTCTGGCCAATAAAATGACCACGCTATGAGTCTTTTTGTGTATTTCCCAACTTAGATAGACCAGGGAAATTCTTACTGCCACAAGATTAATAAACCCAGCCCCGTCGTAAAAACAAAGTAGGAGACCCACAAGTGCAGTGCTAATACAGACCTTTGAAACAACTAGCTGAAAATCCCTTACTGAAGGTAACTTCAAGACAGCAACAGAGAGAGGAAGAGCAGTTTTGTTTTAAACAAACAATTCAGTGAAATGTACTCAAAAAAACAGGAAATGTGAATACTAAAAGGAACTTAAATGCGATTTAGAAATCAACGGTATTTATCTTTGTCTGAATGGCACTGGATACAAGTAAATTACTTCTGGAATGCGGGCTAGGACTACAAGCTTTGCTGAGCTCCAGGAAAATGAGCAGGAGACAATATGTAGGAAGGGAGGCTTACTCAACAACAGTATTGGTTTGCTGGGTGGGCACTCAGTATCATGGAGCTAGAGAAACCAATGGGTGGGAAGAGTACGTGAATAGCAGTGAAAGAGAGGAGGGTCTTTGGAAATCAGATAAATCATAAGAGGTGGAAGCCAAAGACACAGCTGTATTATAAAAAAGGTGGGAGGATTCAGAAATCAAGGAAATAGGCTAGCTACAGAAGTTAGCAATCAAAGGCAGTATTGGAGGAATTTCAGAAACTTCAGCTTTGTTAGTGGGGGATGGGGAAGACACAAAATATAAGCAGAATATAGAAGCACAAACTGGAGCAGAGACAACTCTCTCACATTTGAACTTCTACTACAGTTTAAGACACCAGACCATGCAGACATTTACCGTTGTCTTCAGGTATTTGGTCTGATGGCATTCATTGCACTTGGCTGCCAGCACTAGATTTCCTATGAGAGTTACAGCAGACTAAAATTATAGTGGAATCTGCTTTTGGATCTCCAGACATCTCCAGTCAGTATTTCCAAAAGCAGCAAGAATCACTTGAGGTAATGGCTATTGGATAGTAGAGCCCAACATTTCTTAGGACAGACCATTCCTGAATACCTCCATGAGAATGACTGTCAACATAGATGTTTCTGTCCTAGAATAGGGAATTGGTGGTTTTCAAAGGAAAATAATATAAAAGACATGGTTGCATGTGGAAGCCAGTCTGCCCATAAATGTTCCAGAAATATGGATGGTCCTACTCACTGGAAGTATTTCAGGATTCCCTTCCACTGGTTGTGATAGACATCCACACTAACAAAGTGGCTATGGTTTCCTACTTGAATCCCCTCTGGCAAAGCTTGTGGTTAAGGGAGAGGGCTTTCGTCACAATTTGTCTTTTGGTAGCAAATCACATCTTGGAAGGCAATACTGTATCAAATCTGTTCAGTTGATGTCATTTGTATTTTCAGTCTGTAAAACAAAAGCTTTTCTGTCACTTGTGGAGGTCTTGCTGGGATTACTTTACCTTCTCAGTCAGTGCCAAATGCCACAACCTCTTTCATGTTTTTTCTGTGGGTGACATCTCCAAAATCACTGCCTTCTGGATCTCCTTTTTGATTTTACCTAATTTTTCCTGATCCCAAAATTCCTTCAGAAGGCCAAACCTAAGCAGAGCCAGGTTGATTCTCATAGCTCCATTTTGGTCACAGTAGGTTTTGGTTCCTATGTTGTGGCTTCAACTTCTAGAGAAGCTTTTGTATGAGGTCCTTCAGAACCCCTCCTCATACACGAAGTAAGCCTTACCCAAGTGTTCACTCTGCAGTTAATGGCATGATAATACTACTTCTATTTATGGAGAGAGATCCCTTTTCCCTGACAACCTAGTTCCTGTTTTGTCATTTGTTTCCTTTACTCATCAATATTCTTTATTATGTACCTCAGATTTTTTATTCTGGTTTCTTATCCATCCATTTAGTTAATTTTGTGGTAATCTACAATTTACTTCAAACAGCTAGCTGTTTGTCCCCCCTTGGTTTATTTCAAGGTTTGTAATACTTTTCTGAAGAGTACTTTTATTTTGTTCCCATTAAGAACCCATTTTCTCAATGGGAACCTGTTGCTTCTATGAATCTGAAGTTTGTATCTGAGAATATCTTTTCTGGTGGCCGTCACATCAGCTACATTACATTTCTAACTACAGACCCTGTTGGTCAGTCTTCCTAATCTAGTATTTCATAAAGACAGTGCGTCTGTGAGAATTAACCCTTCTCTCGTAGAAGACTCTAACGAGCTAGTAATCTGCCTGTTTTCTTCCCAAATTCACTTAATTTTTGCATTGCATAGATATTCACAGATGGTTGATATTTTATCTGGAAACAAGTTAAACCATCTGAAAAGATTCTCAACGCTTTCTTTCTCCAAAATGAAACCAGGCACAAAGGATTCCAAGCTGACCTGTCCAAATGCTTTCCAACTGCATTAAGTTCTGTTCTCAGAAATGCAGCAAACTGTTACCTTCTGAATTTGGGTGCCATTCAACCAGAGCAGTAATTGCCTTTGAAGCATTTGCTAGGCATGCATTATTTGATTATGTTTGTGTAGCAGCTACATAGGCATAACTGAACTTTTGCAAGACACTGTAAGCTGTACATGATTTAGGTCCAGTGCAGGTCATCATTCAAAGTTACTTGCATTGGGAATGTTTCCACGAGGTCCACCCAAGAGGATAAATTTAGAACTCTCCCCAGGATTCAGTAAACTCCATGTAGGAATAGCATTATTCCTACACTGAATGAATGGTGTCTGTATCCCGTTCTCGGCAGCATGGCTTATATATTAATGAAGGTGCACTACTGAGAGGGAGCCGCTGACATGGACACTGAATTAGTGCTAGGGGGTGTGTTACAGTGCCCACAGATCTGTAACACGCCCCATGTACTGACAAAGTGCTGAACGGCACTTTACAAACTACAACAGTGTCTGCGGACACTGAAATAATTAATGGTATGCAAAATCAATGCAGGGGGTGTGTGTCAGTTACTGTCACACACACCCTGCATTGTAAAAGTGCCATATGGCACTTTACAAATAAAATTAACATACCTCCCAACTGTACAGATTTTGCAGAATGTCCAGATGTTTGCCTCATAGTTTTGGTCTGTGTTCCGTAAAATTACTAGTGTTCTAGCAAATCACTGAGAATTGAAGTCCCAAAATAATACATTTGAGTTGCAGACTTCATATCATTCAGAAAATGCATGCACTAAAATAACTCAGCTGTCCAAATTTCAGCTATAGAAGAAGTTATATACAAATGTATAGCTGAAATTTGGACAGCTCTGTTAGCTTAGTGATTAGAGTCACAGCCTGGCATGTAGTAGGTCCATGGTTCGAATACCAAAACAGGCCATTTAGCTTATTTAACTACCCTGCCTGATGTGGAAAGGGTGCCCATTTCACCGCAGGTTGCTTGTTTGCGACACACTTGTGAGCTGTCCACAAGGCACTCCAGGTCACTCACCGGGTTGAGTGTGTGCGTGTGTGTGTGTGTGTGTGTGTGTGTGTGTGTGTGTGTGTGTGTGTGTGTGTGTGTGTGTGTGTGTGTGTGTGTGTGTGTGTGTGTGTGTGTTACCACAGTGGAGCATGTCTTGCATTTGTGCAGCAGTGACGCCAATGTGGGGTCTGTGATTGTCGTGCATGATACAGTGACATAACTCCTGAGGAGTATGTGATGATACCGGATAGAGGGTTGGCATTATAGCCTAATACCAACACAGGCCATTCAGCATCTGCATTGGAAAGCATGTTTATATTAATGTTAATTTTACATTTTTATATTAATGTTACTTTTATTTACTGATCTAGTTTTTGACATTTGTAAGGAAGACGTGCCAGACATAAAAAAATATAAACTGGATGCATTTAATGTTCGTTGAAAAGGTCACGTTTAAGCATAGCTGAGTGGTTTTGCACAGCGTGGAATAGTGTTCAGTAATGCTTAAATGAAATGCGAGGTATATACAGCGGTCTATCAGCAGTCCCTCATTGGCTGAATGGTTAGGGCATTGGCACTTGTACATTAGGTGCAAGGGTTGAATCGTGACCTTTCAGCTTTTTACATGTTATAGGGAAATGTTGTAAATGTTTTTGTTTTGTATATATTACAATATGTTAACTGTGGTGGTCCAGCTTGAACAGAAGCCCATTTGTAATAGAGACCTGAGTATAAAAGCCCCAGTTACACACACGTGTCCAAAACTATTACAGTTACAGGAACAGATGACGTAGTTAAATGTATAAGTTTAGGAAATATAATAAAATAGATGCAGTTATGCAGTGGTGCAGCGGTTAACGTTGTCGCCTCACAGCAAGAGGTTCTCCGGTTCCATTCTCAGCTGGGGTGCCTTCTGTGTGGAGTTTGCATGTTCTCCCTGTGTTCGCGTGGGTTTCCTCCGGGTACTCCGGTTTCCTCCCACATTCCAAAGACATGCATCTGGAGCATTTCTCCCCGGGCCTCCGCTGAAAACAGGCTCTGTGGAAGCTAGTCGGACATTCCCGGTCAACAAATAATAAATAAAAAAAAAAAAAAGTTAAGAATGAAGTAACATTACTGAGCAATAAGTTACAATACTGTTGTATGTATCTAAGCAGTAATTAGCTTGCTATGTGAAGCGAAGGCCAGCAACAAAATAACCAGACCTGGTAAGTCTCCAAACCAAGACCCTCTGCACCAAAGTCAGAGCATTGCACCAGTATGCCAAATAAGCTGTGTGCATTTATTGTTTATTTTAAAATACATCATGCAGTGCAGTGATGTAACATTAGGGGAAAAAACATCCCCCTAGCAAGTATTGAACCCAGGACCCTCTGCAACAAAGTCATAGCGTTACACCAGTATGCCAAATCAGCTGTGAATATTTAGTGTTCATTTTTAAATTATAACAATGATGTAGCATTAGGGGAACAACTACACTCCTACCAGGTATTAACTCCAGGAACCTCTGAACTAGAGTCAGAGCAACACACCAGTACAACTAAGCTGTAGGGAATTACCACCATTCCTGTACATGTATCCTAAATCACAGTGATGTAACAATAGGGATAACGTACACCTCCGCAAAATATAGAAACCTGAAACATCTGAACCAAAGCTCAGTGCAATACACCAGTAGGACATCACACCTCTGGGGAATTACTGGTGTTTGTACCAAGACAAACAGATTCCCAGTGACACAACTTCCGCATGTAATGGCATAAATGACAGCTTACTTCGGGCTGTGATGCAGACACTGACCAGGTACACAGTCAAATAAATGCTGATGTATGTACGGGATGCCTACGATATCATGTACACCTGACCACCACACAGACTGTTGCAGAATGTCCACAGGTGTATCACCTATTTATGGCATGGTTGTCGTCAAACCTATTCTGTGTGCTGAAGTATTGGCAGGTCAGTGCAGCTTGACCTTACATTCTTATGACAGACAGGTCACTGTCACACGCCGTAGACATTCAAACACACATGTCCATACCAGTCCTGTGTAACAAAGTATGCATGCACATATATCCCGCAAATACACCTCCCATAATAATGACTTAGTAGCTTTGTCTGTTACATTCCTAGCATGTCTCATGTCAGGACACCCACAGTCCAGGCCCACAGTCCAGTGTGTTGCACATCAAAACAACATAAAAATAAATGAGCCCTGCAATGTCCAGCAGAAATGGTTGCTGATAACATAGTCACTGCCACCCACAGAAGCACATCAGAGGCCGCAAGGGTGGGCTCCATGTCACAAATATGTATATGTGTCCAAAATGTCCCCTACCACATACTAGATGGCAGTACTACTTAACATACCTACCAGAGACTCGTACCACATCTGGACTATTATGGTTACACACACCCTGACCATGCTGTGACACAAGACCTGACATTGCGCCCTCACTGACAAATAAAGCATGCAGTACCCTAATTTCAAACTCTCCATTAGGAGTCCTGGCCAGAATCCAGCAGCTGTGGCTGCTACACATGCAGCATTCTGTCCGGCTAACTGCTACAGACCTAACATACCTCTCAAACACCTAGAGCAGGGCATCCAAAACACAACTATACATAGTATTGGTGGGGGAATTCTCAGGTGACCGGGACAAGTGTCGCAGTCTCCCCCTACAGACCTACACAGCTGATACACCAGCATCAACTGCAGCAGCATGCACATCCAGAGAGAAAGGATGTATGACACACACATCTGCCTGTCCACTCACTGACCCCACCACACCAACAGTAAACTGCTACAGAATCTGAAGGTATGTTAACAATGGGCACACATAGAGTGAAGCACTGTGGAAATAACACATCAATCCATACATTGGACAGTATCTCTACATACCCTTTATGATGCTGTAGCTCCCACAACTCAGTATCCTGCTCGCAGGCCAAGAAAAGGGGAGAGGCCTACATGAAGCCTTTAATTATACCACTGTGTTGCCATGCCATTGGCTAATGATAACGCAACCCAGCTCTTTGGGATTCAAATGGGAGTCACCGATTGCTGCACAGGCAATCCACCTGTTCCTGAGCATTACCTACAGAAGGCAAGCAGCTGCCTGTGGTAAGCAGCTCTGACACCTTCTTCTTGAAGACAGGCTGCCATTTCCTAGGAGACCACCATTTGATTTCTTCCACAAAGGATTACTGCAGTGTACCAGGTATGTCACAGATTTACACATGGAATTGAATGCAGATGGGGGGATACAGTCATGGGATATACGAATCTCAAAAGTAGGTTTCAACAACATTTAATGTAAAGACATGTTGCTGTAATTCTGCTGTCCAGCACCTATGGCCATCATGTATGGCTCTGTCAGCACTGACATATCACACCTCTGGTCCCTGAGTCACCACACCAATGGTCAGCTCACATATCACTGGTACTGGAATGTCTGTTGTACAATGGTGACTGTAAGTAGAGGTTGCTACAGCTGAAATACCACATGTACTGTCAGTGAGCCTCTCTGTCTGAATGTCATACAGACTTAGTTCAAGGATTTTCCTATTGTACATGAACATTCCTGATGCACTCTTCCTAGGTGGCTGTGTACTCCACAGCTGTATCTCATTGCCTAATACCAATGGCTGGCATACCTGTTGACTCTGATGCAGGATAGCAGGTCATAGGCACTAGTATTGGGAGACACTGGCTCAGCCTCAGCAGCAGTGGGCATATAGGAAATGATTAAAGTAGCAGATATTAATGTACCACTGATATGTTCTGGGGGTGTGGCATGTCTCACACACATTTCCTGAACACTGGGGACAACCGTCATGTATTGCCCAACTGCTGTGTAGAGGTCCACATTTGTCTGGCAGGGGATCTACATCTGTTAGGCACATGTACACATTCCACAGACATATGGATACAGCATATGTCGGACACCTCTCAGGAGGACACCCCACACTAGATATGCCGTGCCCTCTGTTATTGTGTAGCACAGATGTTGCTGGGATGTCCTCATGCACCTGTAGTAGCACTCACCTATTTGTTGGAAATGGCCCGGATGACATAGGTTCATATGTAGGTACTAGGCTATCGGCCCAAGGGCCTACGTAAGCCTAGCCAACAAGGTTCCCTGGCTTACACCACCCAAAAAAGTTATTTTCCTGTGCCACTATCGAGCAGAGACACAGAAGGGATCCCCAGGGTGTATTTCCTATTTCCCATCCACTCATCAAGATTTTTCTTGAGTGCTAATGAAGAACTTTACTTGACATAGATGGGTAGCCTGTTCCAGAGTATGGGAAGTCTCTGGGACAGGAATCTATCTCTCCAGCATGTCCTGTTTATTGTGGTGACAAGGTTTAGGTCCCTAGACCGTGTAGCTCGGAGGGATTGGGGTTTCTTTACGTGTAGCATGTCCAACAGCTCTGGGTTTGACATAGCTTTATATGTTAGGCAAAGATCACCTCGGAGTAGGCGATATGCTACAGAGTAAAGCTGGAGTTTTTTGAGGTGGTCAGTGTAGGACATTTGTTAGGCCAGTAATCTTCTTTGTGAGGTACTTCTGTGGCCTTTCCAGCTGCTGCAGATGTCTTGTGAGATGCATTCCAAAAGGGACGTTGTACTCTATAAATGGGTCTAATGAGTGTCGAGTAGAGGGGAACAATGACCTCTTTTTTCCTGGATGAGAACCCTTTTATGATGGTGTGCCACATAGAAGGACTTCCTGACTACTGTGACAATGTGACTATCAAAGGAGAGACTACTGTCCACCTGGGTCCCAAGGTCTCTTCTCACGCATTCGGTGTTAAGTAGATTGCTGCCTATGTGGTAGTTCATGGGTACAGTTTTTACCAAAGGAGATGACCCTGCACTTTTTAGCATTGAGCTTGAGGCCATGGCTCTGACACCAGGCATCTGTCTCATTGAGGCCCTCCTGTAGGATGTCCACATCATCTGGGGATTTAACTATGGCTCCTAGTTTGAAGTCATCTGCGAATTTCATTAGCCAGAGGCCTTCTGTGTTAGCCTGTACTTCTGAGAAGTAGATACCAAACAGGAGAGGTCCCAGGACGGAACCCTGTGGTACTTCACTTGTCACTGCTTTGAGGTCAGATTTGGAGTTTGCAACTTTTACAGTGTGGGTTTCGTCAGTGAGCCAGTTGGCAACCCATCTTGTGACATAGGGATTTATACCTAGTTTAGTGAGTTTAGCTATAATTCCAGAATGAGGGATGGTGTTGATAGCCTTGGCGAGGTCAAGATAGGCTTTGTACAAGGTTGCACATGCCATTAGGGGACATGGGATGTAACATACCCTCATCTACGGCTTTGGTGACTGCCTCAAAGAAGTTGATCAGGTTCAGGAGGCATGATCTGCCTTTCACAAACTCTAACTGGGTGGGATCCAGAGTTTGGAGGTCACCAATGTCTTTGTTTGAGTTCCATGATGATACATTCCATAACCTTTCAGACCAGGCTCGTCAGGCTAATAGATTGATAGTTCCCGGGATCAGTGGTGGCTCCCCCTTTGTGGAGTAGGATAACTGTTGCTGTGCGCCATTCAGTGGGCACAAAGCCTGATGCAAGGCTATTCTTGAACATGGTGCTTAAGTGGGGCGTCAGTTCGTTCTGAAATTCGTGTAAAACGCAGCCTGGGATGTTGTCCGGTCCCACGGATGCTGTGTTTCTGGCTGTAGAGAATGCAGCTTTTACCTGCGTAGCTGTGATTACAGGGTCTCTGCATTCTTCCTGTATAGATATGGGCCATTTAGGGTGTGAGTAAAGTTAGCACTGAACCTGTCTGCCAGGATATTGGCAATATCAGTTAGTTCTGTAATTGTTGTGCCTTTGTGCTGTAGCTCAGAGCAGATCTGGGTGTTGCCATCGAGATTCTTGACATAGCTATAGAATGCTTTGTGGTTGTCCTTGGAATTATTGGCAATTTTGTTTTCGTAGCTAGCTTTGGAGGATCTTGTAAGGGATCTCAGCTTCTTACTGAGGCTGACCCGGGAGCTCCTCCACTCATGGGATTTTACTCTTTTGCAACAATTTCTTCCTTCTTTTGTACAGTTTGTTTGACAGGGGACCATGCTACTGTAATGTTGCCTATAGGGGACACGCAGCAGTCGAGGGCAGTGATGGGTGTGGACACATACCAACATATTCTGTCACAGCACTAGGCCATAACTGGTATCCCTGGTACCATATGAGGTTACGTGGCATATGGGCCCTGAGCACCCATATGCTTAGGCTGGCTGTTAGCCCATGTGCATGCATGCCAGTACCTGCTACCCTTGTCCAACAGGGACACGGGTGCTATCCCAAGTGTGTATGTGGAGTTAACCATCCATTTAGGCAGGTTCCACCTGCAATGATTTTAACAGCTAACCTGCCTGATATGGACAGGATGACCTTTCCACAGCAGGGTGAGTGTGTGGTACACACATCCGAGCTGCCAACAAGCACAGTTGCTATCACACACCGGGTTGATGGCATGTGTGTGTGTTAACACACTGAGGCATGAGTTGCACCTGTGCAGTATTTCCATCATTGTGGTTTCTGTGATTGCCTTGCAAGCCACACTTGGTTAATCCCTGCAGATTATGTATTACACTGGGTAGACTGTTGGCCTTATAGGCTGTCATTCTATGGTAGATGTTTGAGGCCATGGTATTGCCTGGTGGGGAACTCATTGATGTCCCCAGCTGCTGCATGTGCTGTGTGATGTGATTGATGATCAGGGAATCATAGACAAAACAGGGCCTTATTGGGGGAATACAGGGAATGTTACATCCCATGTCCCCTGATGGCATGTGCAACCTTGTAGTGATAGGTCTTGGTGCCAAATACCTGTGCCCACAGATCCCTCACAACCATTTGCATGCCTAGGATGTATTTAGTACTGTGATAATGTGAAGATGTCACTCTTCTCAAAGGGTTTGACAATGGATGTTGTGGTATGCGGCCTGAGTCCATGTGTCTGTTAACAGTGATCTATCTGTGTGAGACCCACCTAGGCAGATGCCCATATCATTAGGGAATCTGGCAACGGCATACAACATGCAGTCACCTGTAGGCATGGTTGGACATGGGGTAGTGGATGTTCCCTGTACCTCTGGGGTGTAAATCACTCGTAACAGAGGGCAGTACACAGAACAAGTCACTCCACTAGATATGGGTAAATCGCTTGGCAAGATTCTCTTGTGGCATAGGTGGGTCATGTCTGTACACCACTGTGATACACCTATAGTAACGTAGTGTGATGTATACATGGAAGTGTAATATCTGTAATGGGTAGGTGGGTTATGCCACCACAGGTTTTGTCTAGGTCAAGGTAGACTGTAATGTCACCTCCCCCGACCATGCATATGGTGACTGTGTCATACAGGTCAACCGAGTGTAGCAGACATGGCCCCCTCCTGGACAATGCCTGTCAGTGATGGAGTGTGTGCAGATCGCCAATATCATGGTTAATGGGTTCCAATGTGAACTGTGCCATGACCTTGCAGAACAGCATAGTTAGGCTGCTTGGTGTATCATGTGACTGAGTGGTGTACACCACACCGTACTCTGGAGGGGTGACAATACTCTTCCATCAAACGGCTGGAACAATGGCAGTGGGCAACCCTCTTTTGAATACAGTACCCTATGGTGTTTCAAGGTTATGGTTTGTGCCGTGTAGGATGCACCCTGTGATGTGGTTGTGTCCCATGGCAGATGTACACCACGTTCGGCTAACAGTGGTGAACCATTCCCCACATTTAGGAGATGGGCGAGTTTGTGTGGACATCCTGCTGTACTGATGGTGATGAGGGAGGGTGGTACCAACACTGACTGTGTCGGCCATCTAGTATGCTATACCAACAGCACTGGTATAGCTGGTGCCCATGACCACCACAAATGAGCAGATGCAGGTGCACCCTGTGCTGTTGCAGACATATGTGCAGTGGGGGAGAGGAGTGTCTGTAGTGGATGTAGACAAAGTAAGCTCATTGTTTGTGGTGCAGGTGTGCAGGACTGATCCCATTCTCATGTACATGCTATGGAGACATTGCTCCAGAATGGGCAACTGCCCCTACTTTGTGTCTGACAGTGGTATGTCATCCCTGTTATGGAGACTATGTATTGCAGATGTCCACCAGACAAGTGTACATATCCTAGCAGATGGTGTATGCCTGTAGTGTATGGTATACTACATGCATCTATAGAAATGCACATATAGTGTGTGTGTGTGTGTGCGTGTGTGTGTGTCTGTTGCTGCCAGTCTTTGAGGTGTTGGGGGCTACTTGGCTGTGTATATACACCCGCCTCCGGGAGGATGTACTACATGTTGGAGGTGTATGTATGGTATTGTGGAAGATGGTGAGTGCAGATGTGACCACTTGATGTTAGTGTTGTCATAGATGATGACACTGTAGGTATGCTGCAGTGGTAATCACTGTTGTGTATTGTCAACTGCAGTACACCTTCAACTCATGTGGGGTTAGCCCCTGGCTGCACTGAGGTGTTTACAGTTGGACTGATGACATCTCTCCGGGCAGTTGTGTGCTGCCATGTGTATGCGTTACAATGCATGTTACAGTAATTGAAGTGACCCAGGTTCAGGGTACAGACACAACTGTTAATACAGCTGATGATGTCCATATAGGAAAAATGGGATTACAGGTCACATGTTTTGGCCAGCAGCTAGCTGTCATCTGCATAGGTGTGTGCTGTCAGTGGTGAACTATCCATGCAGTGTCCCCAATTCATCTTACTGGCTGTACAGTGTGGAGGTGTTTTTGTCTCATATTTACCAAAACACCATGTCCCATGCCATTACCGGCTTCCATTTTATGTTCTGAATGTATGTTAGGATGCTTGACCAGGTAAGGCTGAGGTGCTCTCTGCAGTTGTGAACCATGGTGTGTGCGACTGCACGGATGTCTGCAGTTTCCAGAGTTAAGAATGCTTGCAGTGAGGTCCGAGTCATGTATACACCTCTACTGTTTAGCAGCATGGCCTTCAGTGTGTGCTGCACTGACAGTTGTATGTTGGTATGGATTACCTCACCACAATTACTAATGGGGTCACAAGGGGGCTGCCGACAACCAGTGCCAGACCCATGAAGACCTGTGAAGACAGATGGAGACCATCACTTGACGAGCATCATGGCCTGTTTATCATATTATCCTACAATCACAGGTACTGGTACACCAGGAATATCACACAATGAAAGGGGCACATGTTAAGGCCAACCATTTCATGATTTTATTGCACCATCTGTCTGGCTGACAGTAGAATGCTGTTTAAGGCTAGGGACATACCTGCCTGGGATACATAATCAGAGTGCTCACTCCTGTCTCATTGCATATAGTCCAGGACTGTACATGTCATGCCAGGAACGCCTACAGCTACTGTGACAGACTCATGACAGTACCTGTTGGTGAGAGAGAGTGGTGCATATGCAGTATGGTGGAGTGTGTCACCTGCCTCAACCTTGATGCAGGTGAGGACAGTTTGCACGGTACTGTAAGGGGATATTCATATATGCAAACACACCAACCACGTACTACCATTGTTGGGAGTACAACCCTTACCTGGCTAGTTTTACCTGTGTTGTTGCTATGTACATGATGCAAGTGCCACAGAGCCTATATAGTGTAGGTGTGTCTGCCACTACTATTCAGGTAGTTGACATATGCAGGTGGTATAAGGATTGCCACTGGGGGTTTGACAGGCCCTAATAATGTTCTAACCATCTCACCCACACACACAGTGCTGCATGTGGAAATGCATTGAAACACGCATCCACACACAGTGGGCACTTTTGTATTTAGACCACCTACCTATCTAGTTATTTGCAGTACATACCGACATAGGTATTGCACACACAACAGTGGTATTGATTTATAAAATGTATAACTTCGCTTCTAAGGTGGATGACATATGTAGGCCCTGAATAGGTTGTCAACGGGAGAGCTAACAGGGTGGAACAGGCACACTAAATGGTATAACCTTCACACACACTGCTACAGGGGATATGCATATACAAACATACACTCACACAGTTGGCAGTATTCAGATTATAATCCCTACCTACCTAGTTGTCTGTGCTATAGTGCTACATACCTATCGCATGCACCATGGTGATTATCTGCTGGGGACATACCTCACAATGTCATACACCATTTAACCTGGACAAAGCCTTCATTATTTGTGGGATGCACTCAGAAAATATAAGGACACTTTACATATTTCTGTTACATACCTAGACAATTGATAGGATAACAGGTTTTGCATCAGCATGACCTTTTCAGTAGGGTATGACATATGAAATGCATATGTCTGACAATATTTCTGACATCAACCCTCAATTATTTGGCAGAAAACCACTTTTGTATGAGACATGGACCGCATATATGTAGCAAACATCTGGTTATTCTGCAATATGCTGTACAGTGGAGTGGTACGGCCTACAGAGTTTAAAATGGTGCATCTAAGGTGGATGACATCAACAGGCCCTGTGACGTAATCCCATGGGGAGGGGGTCAGCAGGCCTCAAAACAGTGTAACCAACCTCCACATGGATTATGTATCACACTCACACACACGCACGCACGCATATATGTTATTTATTTATTTATTTATATATATATATATATATATATATATATATATATATATATATATATATATATATATATATATATATATATAGGCACACCAAAGAAAACAAGTGCCCGTCACCAAAATGGTGCACGGAATGAGATGCAAAGTCCCAAAAAAGAAATTCCAGCACTTGAAATGATAAATCCAATGTGGATGTTAAAAAATTACCCAAAAAGCTCTTAAGCTGTACAAAAGTACTTCAATAGTAAAGTGGAACAAACATTCAGGTTGCTTCTTCATGCAGCCATTTTGCCAGTTTGCCAATATTGGGATTCAAATCCCTACCAATCTAGTTGTATGTAGTATAGTGTTACGTACTTATCGCAAGCACCACATAGCTTAGCTGGCTAAAGAGTGTCCAAAGGTGCTTCTCAGGTGAATGACATCAGCAGCCCTTTTAAAGTAGGGCAATGGTGGGGTTTACTGGGTGGAGCAGGCCTCAAAAATGGTATAACCTACAAACACACACACAGACTCTGGTGCAGAGATGCACACATACACTCAGGCACACAGTTGCCACTACTGAGATTAGAACCCTTATCTGTGTAGTTGTATGTACTGTAGTGCTACGTACTTATCGCAAGCGCCGTGAAGCTTAGATGGCTTGAAGTGTCCAAAGGTGCTTCTAAGGTGAATGATATCAGCAGCCCTTGTAAAGTTGGGCAATGGTGAGGTTTATTGTGTGGAACAGGCCCCAAAATGGTATAACCTACAAACATACAGACTCAGATGCAGAGACACTCACATAAATTGAGAGATACAGTTGCCAGCACCAAGATTAGGACCCCTATCTATCTAGTTGTATGTACTATAGTGCTATGTACTTATCGCATGTGCCACAAGCCTTGTGCATTTGAAAAGTGTCTGCCACTGCTGTTGGGGTGTATGACATCAGTAGCTGCTGACAGGTCACTATTCCAGAGGGCACTGGTATCAAGGCCATTAAGTGGGTAACAGTTGCAAAGACATACGCCTGTTTTGTGTGTGTATACAGATGTAAGTGTAAATGTTACAGAAACGCACACAAGGTGGGTGATGCGAGATTACAACCCATACATCACTACTATTGCACAATGGAGCTCACCAAAGTACTTGCACATGCCACTGCTTACAACTGTTGTGCATATGTCTCCACCAGTACATCACTCTATGGCTTTCAGGGTGTCTGTGTGTGTGTCTCTCTCTCTCTCTGCCTCTTTCTTTCTTTCTGTCTCTGTCTCTCTTTCTCTCCCTGTCTCTGCCTGTTTGTATTTCATATATATATATATATATATATATCTATATATATATATATATATATATCTATATATATATATATATATATATATATGTGTGTGTGTGTGTGTGTATAAGTTACCTATATATATGTATGGATATGACATTCCACAGATGCAGATACATCTTATATGTGCCACATGCAGATAGATGAGGGTAATCCTGTGTGATATGGGTAGGGAGAGAGAGATATAACGTGCACAAAGCTGTCTGTATACAAAGGCATATATGGTCACAGTTCTATACTGGGGTGTGTTGTTCAAACATTGGGTGAAATTATAATCCTGTGTGATGGGGTGGAGAGAGAGCGAAAACATGTACAAAGCTGTCTGTATACAAAGGCATATATGGACAACACAGTTCTATAGTGAGATATGTTTTCAGACATGGGGTGTTGTTTTAAGTGTAGGAGCATGCCCAGTATGATCTTAACTACTAGCACTGGGACTCCAGTCCAAAGCTACCTTTACTCCTGTCCAGGCTTTTGTGTGCTACAACTGATTGGCTGATGAACCTGTGTAAACAGTCCAGAAACTCAGTGATATAGTGGCTGTGGGATCTCCTGGTTGTGTGCTATCCTTAAGTGAGTTATATCCTGGGCTGGGTACAGAGTGCATTGGACTGAGCAAAGGTTTCCATAATATGTGTGGTATATTCTACGTAGCACTGTGATTTCCTGGTATGTCAGTGGCAGATTGGTCTAGATTAAGTGAGGAACCGTTGATGGACATTTGTTTACTGACTCCATACAGTGCAGGGAACCTATGGTACTGCACAAATTGTTCTAGTGTGCACAGTCTGTTTGTGTGGCTATAGCTTCCCCTCCCCCTTACATGCGTCTCTTGGTCCTTGTGTGCTGCAGTCACAGGCTTTGTCCACACTTGTTGCTGTTATGTATTTGTAGTTATGGTGTGACTGAGGTAGAAGTCATAACATCTTGCACGGGGTTCTGGACTTCACACCTTTGACTGTACTTGTTTAGCAGGTTGCCCATCATTGTGCCCCATGCATCTGCTGTGGTCCTCAGAAGGTTTGTGTTGCACTATTATAAGGCTTTATTTTGGCCATAGCTATCAAACTCTGACAGAAACACATCTGGACAGGCACATAAATGACAGTTGTACACAAGCCCAGACATGGGGACAAGGGTCTTAATATTTCTGATACCAACGTAGACAGAGTTGGTAGAAGGTTTTTGTATTAGCTTTCCTTTTCTTATGGGAATGAGGTCTGCATCTCAACTGTCTGTCATTGAGGTTTTCACATCAACCAATTTTGTTTACAGATAGTTTGCCAGGCAAATGCAAAGGTATGATGAGCAGAACAGATATAGGAGGCATAGGTGTGGACATTCTGTGAATCCCTGTAATTCCAGGGGTATGGATGGTGCCCACTGACTTGTCAGTACTGACACAGTAATGTGGCAGCCTTTATATTCTGGCAGTACACATTGACCTGTCTCACTCTGCTGTTGTACTAGGCACCATGTACATTACTCAGTGCTGTGTACTATCCATATGTGTGGCCCCGTGTCCCTCCACCATCCAGCTTTCCTGCAGTAACATATATTTCTTCTGGACAGTCTGTATAACTCCTACTGTAGGTGTAGCTGACATGCAGATTTGTTGCCATGGGCAGCCTGGAACCATGAACCCTGGCAACTACAGTCCTATAGCTAGACCAGTAGGTCACAACATTCACCAGTAAGTGCTGTGTACTTCCTGACACTATTAACCACAAACATGCAGAGCACATTGAGCCCTACATATTGTAGAACTGGTGCAAGGTGTCAAGTTGATTGTGACAGGCCTGGGAATGTGTGGTCTGCTGCTGTTATCTTACAAACATACATGTCTCTGCAGTTCTTTGTGAACACAGGTGTGTTGGGGGTGGGGGGGGGGGTTCATACCGCTCAACTGTACACATCTTCACTGACTGTCCAGATGTTTGGCTGCTGTTATGGTTCCAGATGTCCTTCAAGGATGCATCTGCAGTCCTAACATATGGGTTGTCCTGCCTCAGGCAGCCCTTCGGTCAGCCGGATTCCAAAGTCTGGGTCTGGCCTCGACTGATGTCGCACTTCACCCGACGTCATAGCTGCTGTCAATTGGGTATAAAGGCATCAGCCGACACCATTTTCCTCCATCTTTCTTGCCGCGTGGCGCCCGAAGCAGAAGCTGTTTGCAAGTGCCGGTCGGTCAGAACCAGAGATTACTACTACCGAAGACTTCTAAAAAGCTAAGTACCCCGTTGGGGACTCTTTCTTGCCTCAGCCGATGTCAGAAAAAGTAAATAACTGTTTAACTTGTGGGAAACAAATACCTCATAAGGATTTCCACTCTTACTGCCTTCCTTGCTTAGGCCCAGACCACGACGTAGCAGCTTGTCTAGCCTGTGCTTCCTTCAACCGACGGACACTTAGACGTCGGTTGGAGTTTGCAGAGGAGTTTTTCGGCCCCGCTTTTGCTTACAACATGCCGTCGGAGACTCCGACTTCACAATTAGCTAAAAAGCGTAAGGAAAAGGACCGACATTCGCGGTCCGCGGTTTTGGCCGAAACCGAGGTTAAGCCAACCGCGAGTGTCTCGGTTTCGGCTGAAACCGAGTCCTCGGTTCTTCCTTCGGCCGAAAGCATGCCTCCTACAACCGAGACCTCATCCAGCATGGCTGAATCTGCTACTGAATTTCCACCTGCTGTTGCAGGTTCTCAGGATTTATCAGATACTATTCCCTTAGACATATCTACTCCTGCACGTGGAGCTGCTAGGCCCCCTGCATCCATGTCTATCAAGGCTTTTTGTAGGGCTAAAGCAGCTAAATCTTCTAAGGCCTTGCCTGCTAAAACCCCCTCACACAGGCCTAGCTCTAGTACCCAAATGCTTAGCCTGGCAGAGGATCTCATTTCTTTGATCAGGGGATCCCAACCTCACCCTGACAGGGGCCTCTCATCCCCCTCCAGAGAAGAGGCCTAGAGCAGAGCCCCCTGAGCCAGTTTCTACAGATTACTCCTCTGATGATTCAGAAAACTCAAATCCTCCAGAAGGCCCTTATTCTCCATATGAGGACTCTGACGCAGAAGACTCCATTCCTTCTGCCTCTCCTCCTGAGGAATTTTCTTTTGGGGAAACCTTGCATGGTATGAGAGAACAATTTCAATGGCAGGGCCAGGATTTTTCAGATTCTAGGAAAAGGCTTAGGACCTTTTTACATTTGCCACAGCATAGGCCTTTAGCCATTCCTCCAGTACTTTACAGTTGTGGATGATGCATTTAATGATGCTTGTTCTGCCCCTGACTCTCTTCCCCCGGCCCCTGCTAAGTCCGGCAGATACTACAGGGTCCCGGACACACATTATCACTTGTATAAGGCTCCTATTGCAGATCCTGAAACTATTTCACAGGGCCCCAAAGCTGTAGCAGCTGCCTCTGCCAAAAACCCCCTCCCCTCTGAAAGAGAATCTAGAGCATTAGAGAGATGGGGTAAAAAAGTTTATACTTCTGCTACTCTTTCGGCTAGGGCCTTAAACTGTCAGTTCCACATGATTCAGTATCAGGAATTTTTGTTAGATCAACTAACTAAAAAACTGTCCTCTCCTGAACCTATAGACCGTAAGTCCCTTCAGGATTTGGTACATAACTCTCAGCAGGTCAGTAATCCTTCCTTAAAATGCGGCTATGATGCACTGGAGACTTCCTTTAGATCAGCTATGACTGGTACAGTGATCAGAAGGCATGCATGGTTAAAAGAGCAATCCTTACCAGACCATGTAAAGTCAAAGCTCCTAGATGCTCCCATGGAAAAACACAGTTTGTTTGGCTCCCCTGCACAGCAAGTGTTAAAGAAGGTGGAAGAAAAAGCAAAATCTGTCCAAACAGTCAAGGATTTCTTACAGGTCCAGCCTCCGAGGTTTAGTAGGAATTGGCCTTCGAAGAATTGGTCCTTTCCAGACACCACCAGAGCACAGAGAAGCAGAAATAGGCGCCCAAGAGGCAGAGGTCAATCCAGAGGTGCCTACAGGGGTCGTCAGTGGCAGCCTAACAACCAGAGAACTACTGCCACAGATCCAGCCACTACCACTTCCACAGGACAGTCACAGTGACTTGGCTCTGATACCGCCTACCAGGGAACAGCTAGAAGCACCCTTAGGCGGAAAGCTAGCCTTATTTTCAGTAAACTGGCATTACATTACAGGAGACAAATGGATTTTCCAGACAATAGACAAAGGTTACAGGTTTCACTTCCATACTCTACCAAGGAAGAGAGGAATGCCAAACCTACCACCAAACCAAAAAACAAACGCTCTAGAACAAATCGACCACTTACTAAGGATGAGAGCTATAGAAAAGGTACCATCTATGGAACAAGGACAAGGATTTTATTCCAGACTTTTCCTGGTACCAAGAAAGGAAAACCAATGGAGACCTCTTCTCGACCTGTCCGCTCTGAACACATATCTCATTGTTCCAAAATTCAAGATGCTGACCCTACAGCAACTTCTTCCCATGCTGGGCAAGGAGTCTTGGCTGGTGACTCTAGATCTCAAGGAGGCATACCTGCACGTCCCCATACGACCAGATTGCAGAAGATACCTCAGATTTCTTGCAGGATCAGAGCATTATCAATTCTCAGCATTGCCTTTGGCTTATCTACTGCCCAGAGTATTCACGAAATGCCTGGCATCAGTAATTGCTCATTGCAGGCTTCAGGGAATTCAAATTTATCCATACCTGGACGACTGCCTGTTACAAGCGGACAACAAAAACAAATTAACAAAAGATTTGAGAAAGGTTATTCACCTATTGCAAGCCCTGGGATACACAGTCAACATAAAAAAGTCAAGGCTGATACCATCCCAAAGGATAACTTTCTTGGGTGCAGAACTGGACACATCAAATCAAATGGCATTCCTCACAGCAGAAAAGCAAAAGCAACTACCACTCTATTTCATGGCATTAACAACGCAGAACCAGCTTACAGCAAGGAAAGTCCTGCAAGCCCTGGGTTATATGGCATCCTGCATAATATTGATTCCACATGCCAGACTACATATGAGGAAGTTGCAATAGTACCTAAGGAATTTATGGTCTCAGCACAAGCACAGCCTAGAAGCCCAAATTCCAATAATTCCATGCCTGAAGCAAGAATTCCAGTGGTGGGCTCAGGCCTGTCAATTGAACAAAGGACTGCCTTTCCACAGGCCTCACACAAGCCAGACTATCACCACGGACGCCTCAGACCTCGGTTGGGGGGCACACATGGACAAGTGCATACAAGGCTTATGGACACAAGACCAGCTGAACCTACACATAAATCAAAAAGAGATGCTGGCAGTAAAGCAGGCAATTCAGACATTCAGACCGTTTCTTCAAAAAGGTCATTTGCTGATAAGGACGGACAACACCACAGTTATGTGGTATATCAACAAACAGGGAGGCACACATTCATATCCTCTATGCCGGATGGCAATGGACCTCTGGAATGTGGCCCTGAACCTCAACATTCAGCTCCAGGCCATATTTGTGCCAGGAAAAAAAATATACTAGCAGACATCTTAAGCAGAACTACCACGGATGCCCACGAATGGATGCTGCATCCAGACATCTTCAAATCCATTACAAAGAAATGGGGACTACCAGAAATAGACCTGTTCGCATCCCCACACAACCACCAATTGAGAAAATTCTGCACAAGGACATACCACCCACTTGCTTGGAAGGTGGACTCCCTATCCTTCAGTTGGGAAAACCTGACAGCATATGCATTCCCACCTCTTCCTTTGATGCACAAAGTGCTACTGAAGATCAAAGAAGATTACCCAAGGATCATCCTGATAGCTCCAGACTGGCCGAGGCAGCATTGGTACCCGCTACTGAGGAGTATGTCTCGGGCACACGCATGGCCTCTACCTCTAGTTCCTTTACTGCTAACACAGAACAACTTCAAAATCCTGCATCCAAACTTGAAAACACTGCAGCTAGCTGCTTGGAACATTACATAAAACAAAATAACCCAGATTTATCTCAAAGGGTTAAAGACATTATCCTGGAGGCTCGCAGACCCTCCACAAGGAAAACTTATTCAGCAAAATGGAAAAGATATCTCATTTGGAGTGCAGCAAAAGGAGAAAATGTATCATTGGAAAACATAGCTAACATCCTGGAATATTTAGCAGAGCTTTTCCACAATGGTCTGTCTTACTCCTCCATTAAGATTCATGCATCAGCAATTTCAGCAGAATACAACATGGATCCTCCAGTCTTCTCTCATCCTCTACTCAGGCAGTTTCTGAGAGATATTAAAAATGTAAAGCCTCCAAGGAAGCCACCTTTGCCTACATGGGACCTGAACTTTGTGTTGGAAAAGTTAACAGTTCCCCCTTTTGAACCAGCAGCGACAGCAGAATTACAGTTCTTATCTTGGAAAACTGCTTTCCTGCTTGCAATCACTTCAGCAAGAAGGGTTTCTGAATTAAAGGCATTAATGGCAGTACAGCCCTTCCTTATCTTCCATCAGGATAGAGTGTCCTTGAGAACTAATCCTACTTTTATGCCAAAGGTGGTCTCCAGGGTATCATTAAACCAAGCAATCCACCTACCAACATTCTTCCCCAACCCACAGAACAGGGGGGAAAGACTACTGCATACCTTGGATGTGCACAGGCAATTGCGCTACTACCTGGACAGAACCAAGAACAATAGAAATACTGACCAACTTCTGGTAGCATATGCAACAGGAATGGAAGGAAAAGCAATTTCAAAACAGACAATCTCAAAATGGATAGGAAATTGCATTAGATTTTGTTACTCTTTTCATGGAAAGACAACTCCAGAAAACATCAGACCTCACTCCACAAGGGCTACAGCCACTACTACAGCTTTCTTACGAGGAGTGGCTACCAAAGACATTTTAGAGGCTGCTACTTGGAGCTCCGTGCATACATTTGCCAAGCATTATAATCTACCTTTATACTCCAGATCCCGAGCAGGTTTTGCCACTGCTGTTTTGCAAGGGATCTTAACTACACCATAATCTTCTTAGTGCCTCCTCCCCAGTTTGGCTATGGTATTCTACCCATATGTTAGGACTGCAGATGCATCCTTGAAGGACATAGTACAGTTTTGTACCTACCATAAATGTAGATGTCCGAGAGGTATGCATCTGCAGTCAGGATTACCCACCCTCCTTCCCTCTGTGGTACTCCTAGGGTATTTGCCCATCTTGTAGCTAGCTGGGGGAATCTATTATGGTGTATTTGTTTGTATATATGTATATACATGTTTATTTTTATTTGCTCTCTACTGTTTGGAATCATTTGCATTTATCCAAATTTAGCCTTCCTAGAGGGCACCTGGCATCTGGGGCAAGAAACACTGAGGAAAATGGCGTCGGCTGATGCCTTTATACCCAATTGACAGCAGCTATGACGT
Organism: Protopterus annectens; assembly: GCF_019279795.1. Taxonomy (NCBI): domain Eukaryota; kingdom Metazoa; phylum Chordata; order Ceratodontiformes; family Protopteridae; genus Protopterus; species Protopterus annectens. The sequence goes on along the minus strand of NC_056725.1, from coordinate 159,969,751 downwards.
CGGGTGAAGTGCGACATCAGCTGAGGCCAGACCCAGACTTTGGAATCCGGCCGACCGAAGGGCTGCCTGAGGCAGGACAACCCATATGTTAGGACTGCAGATGCATACCTCTCGGACATCTACATTTATGGTAGGTACAAAACTGTACTTTTTCATTACACATTTGGTTGTGTGGCAAATATTAGTGAAATCATTTTTAAGACTGAAGTTAGAAAGTTATGACAGCCATTTGGGTTTCAGAAGTCTTGCCCGCACTACAGAGAGGTCATTGTATTGCAACAGCTTTTACTGCATCAACTTTCAATGCTTATAAGAGCAATCTTTATGGCATGTGCCTGTTGTTGAGCCTTTGCCACACATTTATTAATGGCTTTGTACAGCTTTCCTGCTGTTGGAGGTTTAGACCTATGTATTGGGACTCCAACATGGATATCCACACATTTGTCCTATGTGCCCACTGTTTGTAAGTCCCTCACATAGTGCAAGGGAATTTGCTGGCACAGGGCCTACTGCATATTGAGTGGCAGGCAGAACCAGGCAGTGTGTGTTCCTGTTGTCCCATATACTACCCTTTTGTCTGCTTCTATCCCATTAACCTACTCCATTCCCATGCATACATGTAGCAATACCATACATATGCTACCACAGTATACTACGCCATTCATTTATTTTAAGAAGGGTGAGTTACCTTGTGGCAGCAGCAGTTGCGAGGACAGTGCTTCAGGGCTGACTGTTGGATGCACACAGTACATGGCCTATACATGGTAAGGTATAGATAGTGTGATGTGTGTGGCATCCTTTTTACTGTGTGTGCGAGTCGGAAAGAGGTGTCAGTTCCTGGGTCCCTAGGGTGTTAGTGTTTGTGCTATGCATTGCCTCTGCCAAGGCCAAGATGTACTGGACATGTCTATGTCTGCCTACAGAGACAGGCTGAGGAGGTTCCTCCTCAGATTCCCCCTGTGCTTGTGGTGACTTTGGCACGGGGGGATGCTGCGTGTCCCTTCCCTGTGAGGTTCCTGCTGCAGTGTTTCCGCAGGATCATATTGTGTAGCATGGCACATACTATGAACATGTGTGCACATGTGGCTGGAGAGTACTGCAGGGCTCCACCCGATATGTCAAGGTAGGAGAACCGTGACTTGAGCATCCCAAACACATGCTCTACAATGTTCCTAGTTTGTGCGTGTGCCTCATTATGGCATTCTTCTGTGTGTGTGTATGTGTGCGTGCATTTCTGATTGGTGTCATCATCCATGGTTCCAGTGCGTAGCCAGCATCCCCGACGAGATGGCTGTATGGGATGTCCTCTCTTTTGCAAATGCCTGGTACAGCCGTGAGACGTGCCAGATGTGGGAGTCGAGATAATTGCCAGGGCTGCCAGCACACACATTGATGATAATGCCCTGGGCATTGCACATGACCTGGCAGTTGATGGAGTGATACCCCTTGCGGTTGACATAGACTTTACCGTCTTCACTAAGTGGTGCTATGATGTGAACATGGGTGCAGTCTTTGGCACTCAGTACCTCTGGGTAGTTTGCTACACGGTGGAAGCGATGCATATTGCTGGTCCTCTTCTCAGGGCTGCTGGGGAAATAAATATACTCACTGGCATGTCTTCGCATGACATCCAGTAACTGTTGAGGAACATGGATGTGGATGGCTGTGAGACCCACATGATGTGCCCAGTAGGTCTTTGGAAAGTACCTGTAGCTAGTATTCTTAAGGCTACACATACCTTTGTTTCCAATGGGATGGGTTCCCCTCTGTTGGTTCTGGGTCTGAGGTGAGGGCAGCAGAGCTTGGTGATTTGCTGAAGTATGTCCCCGTCCACTCTGTAGCGCTCTACTATCTCCAGCTCATGTAGTCCCTGAAAGATTACCCTGGGTCTGAACACTCTTCTCCTCCTCAGTCTGGGCTGGTTGTCAGCATCACCATCATCACCGCCCTCAGTCTGTAGCACATAGAGATGTAGCAAAGGAGCAGCAGCTCCTGTCATTCTGTCAGTTAAAATTCCCAAGTGTGTACTCCAGTGGTGCTGAGTATGTGGGAAAATCAGATTGAAGGGTGTTTGCATACTTTATACTGGTGTGCTGCAGATGCAGCCTGTGTGATTGACTGACTATGATATATTCCACCTGCCAGCTACATTATTAAGGGGTTTGAGTGGGCCACTGTGAGTGGCAGAGTAAGTGTATATGCTTTACATTATATGACGTCCCCCTATGTGCTTTGATTACATTACCTTGGGGTGTGATTTGACTGTATGGGACATTTGGTTTTACATGGGTGAGCTCACATCATATATTCACTGACACTGGAAATTTGGACCAGCTACACTACCCTGCTTAACAAATATCAATTGCCACATCATAAAATAAAATACAATTATTTAACAATGCTTTCCCATGTAAAAGCTGAAAGGCCCATCTTGGTATTTGAACAGTGAACTACTGCATGTAAAGCCAGAACTCTAACCACTAAACTAACGGAGTTGTCAAGATTTTCAGCTATACATTTCTATAGAGCTCTTTCATGATACAAATACAGTGGGAAAAAAATACAACCATTTTAAATATATATATCAAAACCTAGCATTCAATCAACTTTCTAAGTTTGTAAGAGCAATATTTAAAAACTATCCCTATTTCTGGCCTTGCCCTACTTTTAGTCCTGCATTTGTCCGGATTTGTAAGCTCCAATGTGTTTACACCAAGCATGACACACCCCCTTTTCATGCCAGCTGCCTCTTCTGCATACACCACCACATTGTAGCCCCTACACGGTTAGGTATTGCAGACACAGTGGCCCATTTTGATATTCAATAAACTCAGCATACACCTAATTACCTATAACTTAGTTACAGCACTTCATGCGAGCCTATGTCCTTAGCAACCACTGTTACCTGCCATTGTTATGAGTCTGCATGCTGGCCAGTATAATGGGAATTTACTTTTAGCTTAAATAATTCCTTTTTAGTCTTTTAATTTTATATTTTGTCAGATCACATGCTGCACGTAAATTAACTTTTGATTTTTAATATTTTGTATCAGTTTTACATGCCAATGGCCATAGTTTTGGCCATTGGTATGCCAGATGCAACTAGTGCATGCTTTAGTTTGAGTTGTTATAGCCCCATTTTTTTTTTTATTTGTTATGCAATCACTACTCTTACACGGATGTCTGTTTGCTTCCTGGATCGGTAAAATCACCTCATTTGCATGTTTTTCACCAGTAAATGAGGTGGTTTACATTCCACGATCGCCTCCATGGTTGAACACTGCTGGGAGGCTCGTGCATGCCCCCCAGAACTCTTTCCTGGATTGCAAAGACTTCGAACTCTGTGTTCATGCCATGACACTATGCTTACACGGAGATTAGCTCCATGTAAGCTTTACTGAATTACTCCCTTAGTCTTGCTCGCTGAAGACTACCATGATGCATGTGAAAGTTACACACTTTTATCATGACTGTTGGTGTATAAAAATGAGACAGTCCACGTTAATCCAATACGCCTACATTTCTTCCCCCGCCCTTAGTCCTAATGGGGCCTGGTTGGTTAATTTTGCTGCTGTTAATGTTCTTGTTCTAAGTTTTATTTGTTGCTCTGTCTTAGCATGGACCACTTTATCTTGGGAATGTCATTTACTAGGCATTATACGTAAAAGGAAGGTGCCAGTAGCCTAGGAGAATTTTAGATGTCTGGATATCCTTGTCATAGTAACATCTTTTTTTACTGGTTAATGTAGATGACATTTCAGTACAGAGCTAGTATTACTAAGTATGTAACATTGTTTACCTTACACAAGACTTCTTGGGGAAAAGTTGGTATGTTTGCATACAGGTAGTTAAATTCTTAACCAGCTTTCTACTACAAAAACAGTAGTAATGTTCAGAATAAGTATGCTAGAAATGTGTTTGTTTTTTCTTTAAACAGGTGTGTAGTTGTGCTGTTCAATCCAAAGAAGAATAAACAGCTTCACATATTCAATTCTTCCAGGTAAGTTATATTTTGTATTTTCAACAGATCTGTACAGAAGTAACTACTTGTTTTAAAATTATGCTCATTTTTAATTAGTTATTGAATATTAATTTTAGTGTCTGCTATCCATTTTTTTGTCATAATTTCTGATGATGCAGCCCGTTTCCAAGATTGTTACAAAAACTGCACCTAGCTTTTTCTGTGTTTTTGACATTTGTTACTTTGGCAAATATGATATCCCAGAACCACAGAGAAAAGCAAAAATTAAATGAGAAATGTTAATATTTTACAAAAGGTCTTCAGTGTTTTACTAGACTGCTAAAGAGCTCTCTATTGAAATGCTGTCACTTGAAATGCTGAATGCTGACAAACAGAAAAAAAGACTGAATGCAGAAGAGTGAAGCTCACTCTTCTAAAAACTTATTGGGGAGCAAGCCCCCATGCACCCCCTTTATGTGGGATTAACCCACCCACGCCCACGAACTTGTATCTCCAAGATTTTCATAGCTCAGAGAAAAGGGAATATTCCACAAAATGGCAATCTTGGATGTGGTTATAGAAGTCCAGAAATTCACTTTCATTATCGGACTCTCTCTGTAGTGGGTCCTGACATTTAAAATGGTTACCCTGCTAAAATGTATAATTAATCTTAGAAAGGAATATCAAGAATAAAAATTATTTTTCATATTATTGCTGCTGACCTGTCTCATTAACAGAGCCAGGAATTCCTGAAGTACACAGCTGCATAAATGCATTCTGAGCCCTATGTTTAATACACCCCTGTTCATTTTGTTGGTTTTTAGATTAGTTACCACCATCACAGGGAAATGTACTTCAGTAGCATATTTCCTACTGTGCAAACATTTTTTATACAGTCAGTGGAACTGCGTTTCTCAGTATTACATGCTAAGCAACATACTGGGTAAGGAGTATCAGTGCAGTCAGAAGGGTTGCACTAGTGGTGTAGGTACGTGGTTCTATTCCTTGTCCTGAAATTTGTGTACTCCACTGATGAGTGTCTCTTATTGCTCTACAGTCCTAAGGGTGGGTCACTGATGAGTATTGTGTATGGAATAATGGAGCTAAATAATTGGATAAGGCTAAGAGTCTTGTGTACCATTTTCTGTGTGTTGCTTAAAACTCTGATACACTAGTCTGTGGTATAACAGCTGTATGCTGTGGTGCACAATGTTTATGAATAGTGGCCAAACTGAAATACAAAGTTGCTGTTTAAATGTACTGGTACAACATCTCAATATTGAGAACTCTGATGTAGTCCAGTTGATGAGATTTCCTGATGTGCTCTAAAGCTATTTTAACTTGCTGTCCATGTTTTTCACCACTTTGTCAATTGTATTCTATTGGTCTTCTAAGTTAATTGTCATTTTTTTATTTTAAAAGTGAAGCCTTGATCTAAGCATGCTGTGCTTATGTATTGTCTGTGTGGTCATCCATTACTGAAGGTATCATCACTGTCTGGGCATGTGTTTGAGTTTTGCTGGGTGTTAGAAACAGTTGTGCTAAAGATTTAACAGAACCAGTCAGTGTTGCAGTCCACATCTGGAGGCCTTCCTCTTTTTTTACAGAACCAGAATCTGGACACCACAAGTGCATGCCACTTGAGAGAATCTTTGAATATTACTAACTGTTGGGTACCTGGCACAATTCAGACATGTTTAGGGAAAGTGTTCAAAGACTGCAGACTTTCAGGGCTAACTCTCTTGGAATCTGCTGTTTCCATGGCAACTTCTCTTCTTGACCATCTCTTAATTGAGAAGTCATCCACCATATCTTTGGCTTAATTGTCTCTAATTTTCTAGAGACCCAGAGTGGATGGAAAAGAAGGTATGAGGGTTACCTGGCCTGTGACAAAGCTGTGGGGAGTGTACATTAACTCTGTGATGCAGAGGAATAAAGCAGTATGACCCAGATAACCCAGGACTGAATAATGACTTGAGAGCTGGAAGAGAAGAAGAAAAGAGAGTGGGAGTGAGTAGCTGATGCTGCTTATGGTGGTAGGGGGTGCATTTAAGCCTGCTGCAGTGCTGACACCTGTTGTTGAGTAGCTGATGCTGTTTATGGTGGTAGGGGGTGCATTTAAGCCTGCTGCAGTGCTGACACCTGTTGTTGAGTAGCTGATGCTGTTTATGGTGGTAGGGGGTGCATTTAAGCCTGCTGCAGTGCTGACACCTGTTGGAGAGAGAAGTACACAGCACCCATCATGTGGCAAGGGACTCAAGTTTGCCTCTTATAAGCTGAATCCCTATCCTATCCTTTATTGGTCATGTGTGGGAACATGTGAGCTCAAAGGTGACAGGAAGACAGGGTTTTTGACAGCTGCACTGCAACTGGCTCTTGCCTGGTGATGGGAAAGAACAAGTATGATTCCAGCAGGCACTAGATGGTCAGTAGGCAGAGAGGACAGAAATTAAAAAGCTGCAGGGCTTTATATTCTAAACGCAATGAGTGGGGTGGGGAACAGTGTTGAGTGTGATTGCTTGTTTTTCCAAACCAATGCAGATGAGAAATGGACGATTTGTTTTTATAAAATTTATTTGCTTTCCTAGACAGGGTCAAAGTAGACTGTACAAATGAGATTGTGGGGCAGCCTTTCATCTGTTTCATGAGTTTCCCCTGGGGGTTGGGGAGTAATAGGCTACAGCAACTTCAGAATTTCAGAACTAAGCAGATGCTGCTCAGAGACTCAAGCTATATGAACTCAAACTGGGACTCCTTTCACGTAATGGTCTAAAGTTCCATGAGGTGGTTATTGAAAAATGTATTTTCAAGAAATTTAACCTGAGATCTACAGTAGCAAGGTTGATGAGGAAAAAGTCTGTTAGGCACATTGGATTTCGGAGGAGCTTAATTTTTGGCCGGCTATGTGGGGCATAATTTGCCATTGACAGGTCATAAAGGACCAACAAGACTGAAGCTTATAACTTAACAATAGTCACTCAGGCACGCATTAAAAATCTGTCAAAGTAGAAATGGTATTCTTTCCATAGATGCCAAATGCAGATCAAGGTTGTGCTGTACAGCCTAGATGGAGAAACTTCCATTTTTTACATATATTTTACATAAACAGAAGGCTTTTCATCCACAGTCAGAATCTCTAATATTCCTTCAGAAATACCAGAAGGAAATAGAGGGCCTGGCTTACATAAGCTGTGCTTCTACCACATGATGGATCATCACATTAGATGAACTACACTAGAGGAGTGTGGCTGGAGAAATGATAAAAGGAGAGTAGTAGTGCTGGAACTGAATTTATCCTCAAGTCCTGTTGAGTACCTAAACGAGGTGGAACCTATTTTTACAAAATCTCACCAAGATGACACTGATATACAGACTGTATTTTATGTAGTATATATCTTGAACAGAAATAGGCTAATAAATAGCTGGGTGGACAAGTCTAAGGATAAAAAGTGCCCAATCCTGGTAGGCGCACTGTTACAGGACTGGAAGAAATGACTGTGTAGAATCCTCAAAACATGAAAACATTCCTATAATGGAGTTAGGCCAGGCTTAGAGGGAGGATAGCCACCATGTTGTAGAAGGAAGTAGTAGTCCACAAAAACTGACTGTCCAAAAAAGAGCCATAAAGAGGAGTGGACCACTGAGGATAAGAAATAAACGTTTTATATTGTTACTATTAAGCAAGTAGTACAGAATTTCCAGATAGAAGATGTTCAAAAAGATTGAGAGAAATTAGAGGAAACAAAACAATGAGTAAGAAGGTGTCACAGAAAAAAACAAAGTAAAAACCAAAATAAAAGTCTAGCAAGGCAAGACTTTCCACTGTGCGATTCCTTAAACCCGTTGTATTAGAGGCAACATGGGATATATGCAGATGACATTTTAAGGACATCAGGTGTTTCAGCCTGTGGGGTTTGGCTTTATTGGCCTGAATTTATCCTTAAATAGACTTAAAAAGAAAAAAAGTCATGGACATTCAGAATTGCGATATAGCTGAAACACCTGATGTCCTTAAAGGATCACTTGCATACATCCCACGTTGCCTCTAATACAAGGGGTTTAAGGAATCACACAGTGGAAAGTCTAGCCTTACTAGATTTTTGTTTTAGAAATTAGTGGAAAGAAAAATATTTGCACAAGAAAGACTGTTGAAAGCTTAAAATGCAAATCTGCATTCATTAATCCAGCAGATTCATGAAAATATATAATATAGACCAAGAAACCATGGGCCGTTTGGAAAAAGAAGCTACTGAGGAAGTGTAAAAATATAAATAACAAAACTTAGAGATTTATTTTCAGAGATATAAAAAAGAAATATGGACATGAGAAAGAGATATGGCGTGATATTTATGCAATGTAGAAAGTCAGACTAATTGGTACCAAGATCACAAAAGGGGAATACAGAATTGAAGATTAATAAAGTAGACATTAAACAAAGAGAAGCTGAAATTATGGGAATTCCTGAGAAGCTGAAGGATTTAGTGTAGATAATGTAACAGGTTGTATCACAGCATGATGGAGCAATGAGTCCCCAAAGTAATTTGAAATGGGTGGAATGTCATACATGTGGAGAAGAAATATGGACATGGGGAAGAAAGAGATTTATATAGTGCAGTATTTATGCAAGGGGGAAAACAGTACTAATTAATCAGTACAAAAAAGCAGCACCAAAGATATTTGAAGAGAAATACAGACAGATATCAAGATATGGAAAATTTTACAATATAAAAAATAAAACAAATGAGGAAAGTGGAAAAGAGGATTGGTAATAGAGCAGTTAAGGAAATAGAAACTGAAGTTATGGATTACCTGTGAAGTGAAGGATGTAGTGCAGAATATCCATCTCTGGTAATGTCACAGCATGATGGAACAATGAGTGGCCAAACTCGGGAAATACAGGTGAAACGGGACGCATCTGATCAGTTGCCGCATGAAGATACTCTGGACCCTTCAGTAGGAAACCAGTACAAAAGCTCAGTTGGAATTGCACAGCAAGAGAAGGAGCAGGGAACTGTGGCAACTCTTGACGGTCAATGCTGTGGAGTGATAGGCCAGTGAATTCCCATATGAAAGAGCAACAGATGATGCCGGATGTAGCTGAAGAGAATGTGTCTCAGGAAAATGTTCTGGAACTTTCTGTAGAATGTGCCCTCAGTTTAGAAGAAAATGATCTAAGGGAAGAGTTGCTTGATTTTAATAGGGATGGATAGAAATATTAAGATCAGTGAAAGAAACCAATTACAGAAAGTCAATAAGGACCCAAAATGCTAGAAGTCTGATAAAGCAAATGAACACCGTAATCAAGATTTACTGAAATTCACATTTTACTGTGCAGGATATATTACTGTGGAGCTTAATTAGTAACAGAAAAAGTCTTACCACAAAAATACAAGGCAATAAGGGAAAAGAAAGGAATAAATCCAATGCTGTCGTGTAAGTATCGAATACAGAAAGCTATAAAACAATTAGAAAATAAGAAGCATCAGTGTAAGTATAGAAGAGGGAACCGATCAACAGAATGCTTGGAAAGGTAGATGCGATAAGAGCACCAGCATCTAACATGCACTATTGCAAATTGTAAACTATATCTGTATATCTAAGTTTTTCTGCCTAAAGGAAAAGTACAAAAATAAGCAATTTATTGATGACCCAAAAGGTTTTTGAGAGAACTGGGAAAAAAAGCAAAAGGAATAGAAGAAACACCACCAAAAATGCACATTTTGAAGAAATATCTGTGAAGATCCTGTGGATTTTAATAAAGATGCTGAATGGATATCAAATGTACAGGATATAAAATGGGATGAAGTAACGGCTAGAGAAATTGAAACAAAATTAATAAAAGCTCCTGACTGGAAAGCCCCAGGCCCAAATGCCATGTCTAACGTCTGGCCAGAAGTATTAACATCTTTACACAAAGATTTTGCCCTGAGTAAGAACTACTTGTTTGGGCACCCTGAAGAAAAACAACACTCCTCCTTAAAAGTGAACCTGTGAGCTATCCTAAAAAATACAGACCAATAACTTGTATTCTGACTATATAAATTGTATACTGGAACTGATGCCAACAGAGTTTAAAGTAATTTAGAAGAAAACTCAGTCATGGCAAAATAACAAAAGAAAGTCATATGGGGAAAAAGGGTCATATGTTCTTAAAGCCACAATGGAGAATTGTAAAAAGGGGAAGAATCTAAGTATGACATGGTTAGACAGCAAAAAAGCTTTTGACAGCAACCCACATTCATAGATATAGGACTGCTTACAGATGTATAAGCTGTACCCTATATTGATCAATTACATTACAGTGACCATGAAACAGTGGCAAATCATTTTGCAGGTATGCCATGATAAAGGACAAATTATTATCTCAGGGATCCAGGGTGACTTTGTCAACACTGCCCTTTTGTCTTGCCCTTAGCCCATTAAGCTGTTTACTTAACAGATTAGGTCATGGTTACAGTTTGGCTTCCTGAAAACAACCACTGTAAAGACTTCTCATCATCTTTTTGTGGATGATTTAAAACTGTGCAGTTCATCATATGAGGAGCTGAAAACACAACTGCCAGTGGTCCAAACTTTCTCCTACAAGAATGTCGTTTGGTCTTGATAAATCTGTAAAAGCAACATTTAAAGCAGGAAAGCTGCAGTTTCAAAAAAATGTCAGTCTGGAACAGGAATGTGATATAAAGGAATCTGACAGCAGGAGGGAGTGAGTTAATATTTGAACTGATGGACAGACAATACAACATTAACAAATATAAACAAAACTCAGTAAGGAGTAATTTTAGAATTCTAAAATTAATATTGAAAACAACCATGATTTCTAAGAACGATGTCAAAGCTATAAACCAGTTTGCTCTTCCTGTTCTAACTTAAGTTTTGGGGTGACTGACTGGCCCCAAATGATATTGGATCAGTTAGACAAGAAAACAAGAAAGCTTCATGCTTATCAAATGATGTATAAAAATCAGTGTATATCAAGATTATATTTTCCTTGTTCTGAAGGAGGAATGGGCCTCCTCGCTACTGATTACATGTATAGATGTGCAATTTTACGGCTGCATACTTATCTGATGACCTCACTGGATACAAGCCTATTCAAAATTTTAAAACATGAGAACAAGGCTAAGATGACTTCCATGATCAGTATAAAAAGCATATCTCTGTCAATCAGGAATGGAAATCAAACCAGAAGTAGGCAAAAGTCAGGCAGCAACCGAATGTGCCCAAACCAAAATATAAGGAGAAGGATTAGATGAGAAGGCTGGAAGTGGGGAAAAGGCATAAATAGTTGCATGTACAGAAAAATGTGGGGACAACCTCATGTCTCTCAGGAGAATCTGATCCACCAATGGTTAAGGAGAGGTGAATTTAAACTAAAAGGTGAAAGGTTAATATTGACAGCCCAGGATAGTGGACTTGCATACACATTGAAAGTCCATTGATTGTGCAGGAGAAAAAATAAAGAATGATTAAGTTTATATCACACGGGATCAGCTATTGCAAATTAAAAAAAAAAAAAATAGATGCGAGAAAACCAGATATCGTAGTCCCTGAAAAGAAGACAAAAGTAACCTTGATCATTGAAATTGCTGCACCCAGTGATTATAGTTTCTTATGTTCAGAAAGACAGTCATAAAAATAACATGGTTTGCAGGCAGAAACAAGGGCAATGTGGAAGATGCCCAGACAGTTTCGGTATTGGTAGGAGCAATGGGTCTCATGAAAAAAAGAATTTACACTTGTATTTAGATACATTACTGATATATTTAACTTTGTATGAATTGCAGGAGGAGTCATTTTTAGGCACATTGCTGGTGCTGTGAAGAACATTTTTGGTGAACATCAAAGATTGAAACAATACTGATTTCACAAACTTTGAAGTCCATTCTCATCATGGTATTAGAAGCGCAAAAGACCTGGAGAAATTAAACCGAGATAAGTGTTCAGATTGGTAACTGTTTAAAATCTCTGAACTCGTTTTGCTGAGTCCTAAGATGTGGGGACTAAATGTCTGAAAAAGTGGACTTAAATCAAGTCCAAGATTGCCATTTCTCAGAATATTCCCCTTTCTCCATGGTAAGGCTGTCTTGGAGTTGATATACAAGTTTGTGGGTCTGACGATTGTGCTCCACATGGAGGTGCAGGGGGAAACCCCTAGCAAAAAAACAAGTTTAAAAGAGAAGGGTAATGCTGGTTATTCGCTGCTGTGCTCTATTTTTGTCTTTTTGGTTTGTTGCCAAGAGACTGTGCAGTGTGAGTCTCAATTTCAATGGGGAGCAGTACAGATCTTTTTGGGAATGCGACCATGTATTCCACCTGGAATATATATATATTTTAAATACTGAATTATGTAAAGTTTTCCTTTATGATGAACCTAGAAAGGAGCCAAAGAATCTTTAGATGTATTTTTGGGTTTGTGACCAATAGCTCTGATGTGTTAGTGATTTAAAAACTCTCTGGCAGTGCAGAGTACCTCCATTGGGTCAGCGTGGAGTACCTCATTGTATTGCTGTAGGCTAGCATTGGTAGACTTTTCATACATGCATGCAAAGCTGAGCATTGTTTGGCAATATAAATATGAATTTAGTGCTTTACAGATCTCAGTTTTGTACTGCTGCTTGCAACATCTTTTACTCCTGGAAACTGTCCATTCAGCATGCATCCAGAAACTGTTTTCTGATGTAAGGGCAACACATTAGTATGCTGTAAGGAAATGGGAGCTTTTCCTGTCTGTTTCATGCACTGAATTCAAGTATGCTAACAGGGACAGACCCGGTGTATTAAAAACGGCGGGTGAGTTTTTTGTTTGGCTCGTGATATTTTGATGCCCTGTTCTCTCCTCTTGTAGCAATTGTAGGGTAGAATTTGTCAGTAATGGAAGATGGTAGAAATACACAGCCAAGTGCATAACATAACAAACCTATTTATTGAGAAAGGGAGTATAATTTGAAAAAGCCTCAGTTTGTTGTGAAGACTGGCTTACATGGTGGGTAGTTGTACATAACCTGTACTCACTATTTGTGCCTTTAGAAGGCATCTACTTGATATTAACAAAGTTTAACCATATTTTACCCATTTTACCACAGACAACCTTATAACTGCTCTGTAGACCATCACAGCACTGTTTGTCTATTCAGATCTCCATACTAATGTTTTATAACTCTCTGCAGTTGCAGATGTACAGGTGTGCCTCCACGCCCCCAGCCTATAAATATACAACCTCTGAGTGAAAACCCTTTTCGCTGACTTAGTATGATCTTTGAGGCAGTATATTTTAGAGATTGGGGATGAAGTGGCAGAACAACTCCCTACATTGTGGCAAAATTGTTTAAAGTTATTCGGAAGTTTAATTACTGAGGTAGTCAGATGGAAGGATGTGCGGTTGCAGTTTGGATTTCAGTGAGCTGTGTTTCAGCAAGTTCAAGTTAGACCCCCTTAAAAGCCTAGACTACATTTATTTATATTTGTTTACCAGGGCAGAACACCTGATCACAAATGACCAGTTGTAGGCTGAACCCAGTTTAAATGAATAGTAACAGAAAACTGTGCACAAATGTGATGTTAACACATAAAATACATGAATGCAGGAAACTTTGCATTTGCATAGAGATTTACACTTTACAGGCATATGTTTCAAAAGCAAAATATGGGTACATATTTACATAAGAAGAAGCAAGAATGAGAAGAAAAAGTGGGAGAGAAAGGAGGAGAGAGAGTGAGTGAGTTGGAGAGTATAGATTATTCCACTGTATATAGGTAGAATATCATCTGCAGATTAGTAGGCTCCTATTAGTGTGTGATGGATTGGATAATGTGCATTTGGTTTAAAATGTTTAGTTACTCTCAACTGTCTGACCTGCCTAGTAGATGCAAGTATGTAAAGAACCTACTCTGCTGGAGGTGCTTTCATTATTTATCTAATTGCCTTACAGTAGCTGAACTTGATCCAAATTTATTATCTGCTACACAGGGTGTTAATAACTTGTAGTTAGCTAGGGCCTCTTAACACAGTATTGTCCACATGTTTTCACAAGATCTTAAAAGGCTGCTGGTCCTTCCAGGAACAACCAGATTGGTTGTTTCCATCCTGAGAGCTGTAGTGCTTTTTTTTTAATTCTTGTTGTGGCCACTGATCAAAATGGTTGAGGAACCATTCCATCAGCTAGTGGTTCATCTCCTGGGATGTCAAATATGCTTCCCTTAAAGCCACACTGACATTTTAAGCAAACTACCATTCACCAGGGTTTATGCGGTTCTACAAAAATATCAGTCATGAGTTACTAATTCAGCCACCCAGGTAGGGTTTCACCTGGCAATATGAAACTGAACTTAGTGTGAGGTTAACTGCTGCATAGTTGTGTACTTTGCATGTCTGAACGTATTATCTGAAGTAGTTATCTTCATTTGGTCATCAACCTGTGGGTATCGGATCCGACCTGGATCCGAGCCGGCAGCTTTCCAAGCTAGAAATCCAAGCTCCAAGCACCTCCCCCTTACCCATAATACCCTGCGACCTCCTTCCAATCCTCACATCTCGTTTGCCGCGGCTTTGTCAAGCACGAGTTTTCGAGCTCCTAGCGTTCAGGCGATTAGTAAGTGTTTTTTTGATAAAAAGCTGTCTTAGTGTTAGTGTGTTTGATTAATTTAATTTTATAGTTTAAACCCCTGAGTTTACTCCCTCGTAGTTTAAATCCTAGTAGGCCCCTCCTTTCCCTTAGGTGTTTGTGTGGGCGTGCGTGTGTTTTGTTTAAAAATCATGGTCGAGGCCCCAAAGGCCATCTTTTCTAAGTGCACTGAGTGTGGCCATAAGCTATCCCCAGCGGTGTGCTCTCTGCCTGGGGGTATCACATATGACCTCGGGCTGCCAGGTTTGCGCAGCCTTTAACCCCTGGTCCCTGAGGGATAGGAGGAATAAGCTGATTCTGGCGGGTCTCCTACCCGTGGAGTCTGCTTCTTCCGCCTCTCCCTCGGTGGCTACAGCCGGGGCTGCTCAGCCTGCTGTTCCCCCTCCCCTGGCTGGGACTCAACCTCCCACTTCTTCCCAGGTAGAGAGGGAATCAAAAAAAGAGTAGAGCGAGAGAGGAGGGACTCAAAAAAAGAGAAGAGAGAGAGGAGAAGAGAGAGAGAGAGAGAGGGAAAGAGAGGCACAGAAGCCACAAGTGGCAGGCCGACTCGGCCCCGCCAGCCAAACTGCTGTCTTCACCCTAGAAGGTCTCCGGGCCTTCCTCCCCTCGGCTCCATTCCCCACGCTTCTCCCCGGAGCAGGAGGAGGAGTCCCGACCATCTTCAAGGTCGTCGCGGCGGCCCTCCCGGCCAGCTTCGGCAGCCTCTTCAAGGTCGACCCGTAGCCTCTCCGACGCTGATATGGACAGGATGATGCGTAGCTTTCTCCAAACCCAACTGCAGATGGGAGTGTTGTTGCCTCCCCCCCCGGGGGGGGGTTCAGCCCCACTTTTTGCCCCGATAGCTCCTTCTCCGATCCACTATCGGGTTTGAGCCTTCGGATCCGAGAAGTCTCGGACTCAGGGAGCCAGCGCCGATGGTTATCGCTACCTTGATGCCGGTCATGCCCTAGAGTTTGTCGGATCCTTTCTCGGATCTGAGCTTTCGGGGCCGAGAGCCATGCATCGGATCCGAGGGGGCCAGTGCGTCTTCAGCTCTGTTTCGGTTGGAGCACACTTCCCTCTCGGGTCCGAGACCTTCGGCTCCGACGTCGATTCTCGTGCCGGATCTGAGGGTGTTAACCACGGAGCCCAGAGAGATTGGTTCACCCTCTGCTTTCAACGTGGTGGAGAGGGTTCTCTCGAGAGGTTCGAGACCCTCTACTCTTTCTTCGGGATCCACCCCCACTCCCTTGCCAGTTGGGCTGGTCTTCCATCGTCCAGTCCCAGGGACAGCCTTCGTTGACGCCCCAGCCCGTTCCACTGGTGGAACAAGACCCTGCTGGTGAGCCCTCTTTGGACAGCCCCACCGAGGAGGTCCTTCACAAACACAAGTGTAAGTGGAGGCACTTGGACTCCCCTGAGTCCCTCACGGAGGACACCGATTTGGAGGAAGGGGAATGTTCCTCCAAATCACTCCCCGAAGACGTCTCCTTTGGAGACATTATGGAAATTCTTCGCCAAAAGGGGGGGGTGGTCAGCCCAAAAACCTTCCTTGGATGAGTCCGTGTTCCTGGAGGCATTCGACGCAGGCTCGTCTACCTCTTGGGTGTCCCCTCCGGCCGATCCCCTGGTTGATCTCATCACTACCAGGGAGTGGAAGGAACTGGACACTGTGGAGCCAATCCCCAGGAGGCCAGATAGGATTCTTAGTCCCCCTGTGGATAGAACAGCTTGGAGTAAGGGTTCCCCGGTAGATGCCATGGTGGTGGCGGCAGCCACCAAGAAGGAACTTGCCCAGGATAGTTCCTCGGTCTATCCTCCTGATAAGGAGTCTCGGACAATGGATTGTATCAGGAAGCGGATGTTTGCTTCAGCTACCTTTTCCATGAGGGCGCTGAATTATTTGACCCATGTAATTAGACTTCAGCGGGATCTGGTGAAAGAATATGCAGAGTCTCCCCCTGAGTCCATGTCGGCCGAGGACAAATGGACTTTCTCAGCTCGCATGGCCACTCTGAAATCTGTTTCAAATATGTCTATGCGGCTACTTTCCCATGCCACGGAAGGGGCCGCTAGAGCCAGCGGGTCCGGCATCGCCTTAAGGCGTCATGCCTGGCTCTGGCTTTGTGACTTTTCGGAACCTTTCAAGGCATCCTTCGCAAACGCACCCTTCAGTTCTACTCTGCTCGGGAAGACTGCCTGCGACACATTGGTTCAGAGCGAGAAAGATGGGAAGACGCTGTCTGCCGTCGGAATCCGCTTCTCAGCTCCTCAAAGGTCCTTTTACAGGAACCAGAGAGGATAAAAGAAGATATGGTTCCGGAAGTCTCAGCAGTCCCGTTACGCTCAGGACCCTTTGTCCTTCAGAAGCAGAGGGGTACAAGGTGGACGCCGGCCCAGAGGCGGGGGGGGGGGCGAAAAATGTTGGGTCTCTGGAACCCTTTTCTGACCGACCCACGCAGCAGCCCTGAGGGGTTGCCTGACTGCTTCTCTCTGGAGGCAGTCGGGGGGGCGTTTCTTGAAGCACCTGGCCCAATGGGAGTCCAGCACAGCAGATTGCTGGGTGCTTCGAATAATATCCAGAGGTTACTCAATCCCTTTCATAAACTTACCTCCTCGGTCGAGGCTCCTCCCCGATGTACCACCCAGTCAGAGGGAGGCTGCAGCTTTAGAGGTAAAAAAGCTGCTAGAAAAAAGAGCCATCCAGCACGTCCTCCCAGGCCAATCCAGATTAGGCAATTACTCCAGGTTCTTTTTGGTGCCAAAGTAGACTGGGGACTTAAGGGCGATCCTCGACCTTTCAACAATGAACCTCTCTATTGCCAAGGAGAAATTCCGGATGGTCACGCTTCAATCCATCCTGCCCCTTTTGCAGGAGAAGGACTGGATGTGCTACATTGACCTTAAGGATGCATACTATCGCATTCTCATGGACAGGCAATCCAGGAGGTTCCTCCACTTTCGGCTAGGGGCCAGTCATTACCAGTTCAGGGTCCTACCCTTTAGCCTCACCACAGCCCCCAGGGTGTTCACCAAGGTCATGGCAGTTGTAGCGGCCCAGCTGAGACTTCAGGGAATACAGGTTTTTCCTTACCTAGACGACTGGCTCCCTACCACCCCCACCAGGCATCTACTCTGCTTAGCCAGGGATTGCTTCCTACTACTAGCATC